>NC_053026.1:220967330-221079975 GCF_003073215.2 Triticum urartu
ATAGTAGACGCGCGGACGTAACATGTCATGCAGTCCCGTCAATATCGTGTACACGTACATATAACCAGGGTGCAAGAAAGTAAATACAGCCACATACGTACATACGGGCAGGGTCTCGAATGCCTACTCGCGCATACGTATGGCTAGGGCTCATGTACATGGAGAGTCAGCGGAGAACAGCAACTGTGTCCTGTTCAACGGCAGCCAACCGGTTGGGTCGGAATGGAGAAACTGCGTCGTGTTCATCGGGAGGCAACGGAATGCATCATGTTCATCGGGAGCCAACCGGCTTGGACAAAATAGTGGAAACGAGGCCTGGCGTGCCATAGAACAAAGGAAACAGCCTTCTGTTCGACCGCCTATGGTCGAAACAGGATCCTGTTCACCGGGAGGCATCTGGCATACCGCAAAATGGAGGAAAGGGACTTCTCTTCGACCTCCTACGGTCAAAACGGGGTCCTGTTGATTGGGAGGGGTGTGGCGTGCCGCAAAACGGAGGAAATGGACTTCTCTTCAACCTCCTAAGGTCGAAACAGGGGTCCTATTCATCGGGAGGGGTGTGGCATACCGCAAAAGGTGACTCCACGTCCTACTATTCATCCACCGTCTACTGCCTCGCTCCGTCCTCCATGGGCTATTGTTCATCCACTGTCGACCTTCTCCAGCCTCCACTTGCGACTGTTCATCCACGGCGTCTCCCTCCTGCTTCCACCAGCTCCTGTTCATCCACGGGCTCCTGTTCATCCAGCCTCCACCGGCTACTATTCAACCACCCCTCCACAGGCTACTATTCATCCAGCCCTCCACCGACTACTGTTCAACCGGCCCTCCACGAGGTCCTGTTCATCCACCCACAGCCGGCTCGATCGGGGTCCTATTCATCCAGTGGCAATGACCTCTACTACCATGGGGTCCTGTTCATCCAACCCCCACCGGGAACTGTTCATCCAACCCCTAACAACGCTCACTGTTCATCAAGAGGCAGCAGGTTCGATCGGCTTTGGTTAGCCGCAGTAGTGAAGGAATCGCTCGATCGGGTTCAGTTAACAGCCAGGGATCGATCGATCACTCGGGTTCAGTAACGTGTAGCCAGTGCAATCACTTGGGTTCAGTAGGCGAACGCCTCGCTCGGGTTCAGTTACAGACCAACACCTCGCGCCCATGCATGTACATGTACGAGAAAAACACAAAAACCTCTGTGCATCGCTCGGCCCCAACCACCCACCATAATCGGAAACTCCCCGATAGTTTCCTCGCACTCACTTCTACCATGGTTTTTTCCGTCATGGACGGCCCAAAGAATGTCATGTAGCTGCGTCTCCGGCCCACCCAGGATGAAAAGCCTATTTTCTGTCATGATTTTTTGTCTTGGAAGTAGGATCCCACCACATCTATGATGATATCGGGTTTTGTCACAATTATCATCATAGAAGTGTCACAAGCATGACAAAAAAATTCGTTCGACCCAAAATGTCATGGATGTGTCTTTTTTTGTAGTGTTATTGGCAAAAGGCTTTGTAAAAATGAATTGTGTGGAATGACTTCGGTCATAAGTTTACCCGTGGGTGATGAGGTCAAAGTTACACAGAAGAGTGATGATGGACACTCAAGTGCGATAATTAATTCTACACTCTACAGGCACACGGTTGAAGAAACCAACTGTGTGCAATAATGTCGAAGATGGCAGTCGAGTTAGCTATATAGATCGTGTGCTATGAGATCGACAAGGTAAACAGATTCAAGAATGGTTAATAAAATCTAAGTCCATTGCATATTAAGGTCAAAATAGTGCTACCAATATACGAGTCTCATATGATGCCATTTCAGCGATTGTACCACAAAAGCTCAAAATATTACAAGTTTCAAATTCCAGAGTTATATGGCTCAAATTCGAAGATTACAAGGTTCAAACTGATATTAGAAATGAAATTTAGCTCATCAGCTGCAAATGCTCGCGCTGATCCGCTGAACATGGATAACAGAGAGGTTCAAACTAATATTACCACTTGTAAGTCTGGTTTCGAATCCTCATAATATTTGCAAAGGGGTCAGCCACTAAGAAGTCATGTATGGGGTTGACATGATGACTTCCGATTACTTTGTCATTTGAAGTTCCAAAATGAAATTCAGCATTTTCGGAGCCTATTCCATTCTACCGTAGCCGTCGGCACTGATCAACAAACCATTCATTTTTTGCAAAATAAATGTAGGTAAAACCTCGTTACCTTTAGCACCCTTGCTCTGACAACAAAGAACCTGGCGAATATAATCTCCGGTAAGGTCCCTCGGTAGGAGTTCAAAGTAATTTCTAACATATGCAGATCTAGGCATTCGATGTGTTTGTTATATTGTATCACATTATCCACCACTGGGCCTAATCTTATCTGCAAAAGAAGAAAACGTGTTACTGCCTACATGCAGTTTTAGACACTACTACAGGCCTATTTGGTTTGCAGGATTTGTAAAATGCACTAACATGCCATCTTTGATCCGACGTGATTAATATGGGCATTTGATTACAATCTTGAAAAATGTAGCCTTCTTCACAAGAGATTGGAGTGGATGAAAAGTTCCCTAAGAAAACTAGTACGGATGAATCCAAAGGAGAAATGCTTATGGATTGTAACCATATGGATCAAGCAACCAATATGGGGGTGGGGCATGTATGTACTGAAATCCTCCAAAAAAATCCTTCAGAAATCGTAGTACATTGTCATTGTAAACTTGGAAAAAGGTGTTACAAATTGAACTCCTTTATGGTTACCATTTAACAGGAAAGGAACATCACCTCGATATATAGCTTCTCTAGGCACGGAAAGCATCTAAGGAAACTGACAACTTGCTCTAAGTTGGGGTTGATAGATTCTAGTGCCAAGACCTTCACTGTGCGCAGTTTCGGGGTCAAGCTTGTCGAAATCATTTTCTGGATGACAGACAAACATACATCTTCAAAATTAGAAATAATGTTAATCTCTAGAAGGATAGGTGGAAGACGGTTGTTGTACCTGAATGGGTGTGGATCCAATAACAAGTTCGGAGTATTTGTCAGACGAGTAGCCCACCACTATCAATTTCGGCGCAGAAATGACATTGATTCTTGTTGGACCTTCTTGATCTACTACAAGTAATCTCTCAAGTGAACATGTGTCCTCAATGACCATACCGTGGTACACATCTTGTGATGTCTTCTTGCTGCACCAGAAACACACATAAATAGTCCAGAGAGTCATGGAGGTGATGCGGAAGCTACTCAACCCATTGATCGCTTAAAGATGAAGGTACTCAAGTGAAGTACAGCCACAGAGAAGGCGCTCCATGTCACCATTTGGGAGGCAGACGGCGGCGAGCTCGAGGTGCTTCAGCCATGGTAGAATAAGAGTGGGTGTGTCATTAAGGGGGGGTGACAGTTCCTGAACTTGGCAACGCGCAGCATGGGCGCGAGAAGGAGCGCGAACGTTGGAGGGAGTGCATATGCCCATCATCAAAAGTGAGCTCCTCGAGCTAATCTAGGGCGGGGGATTGGAACCAGTCGTCAAGCTTGGCTCGGTCCTTGCCGTTGGAACGGAACTTGCCCATGCTAAGGCCTCTGGTTGGGCCAGGGTGACTGCCGAGGATCTTGGATAACGCATCCAAGCTTTTGAGATAGCCATGGCAGAGCTCGTGGGTGCCGATGAAGTCGAGATGGGTGGAGTTCCATAGGGGGCGCCACTATTGGGAAAGGATGGTTGTCCGCGCCCCCATATTTGATAGGGAGGAGGGAGATGAAGACTATCAACATATCATCGGGGAGGATGCTGATGAAGTCTAGGCCTGACGGAGTCGCTTGCGGTTCTTACTCGACCCACCTCCGCTTGTTGGCAGCCCCGTTCTCCACCTCCGGAGTTTCCTTGTCAACGGCGCTTTCTGATAGAAGTGGGAGTACAGGGAATATTTAGTTAGAACAGGGCAATAGAAAAGTGTATTGGTAACGAGAAGTTAGTAGGTAGGAATAGAGTAAGAAAATGGAATAACAATTGGTTGCTTAAATACTACACAATTCATTTGATATTACTGGGTAAGTAAACATGCAGATGCTTGAAAAGAACACTTACTTCAAACAAAGTCTGGACGGATGATATCATCGGGGAAGTTAGCATATATCTCATGACCAGGCTCTTTTATGTGCAGTGCAATTTTAGTGCCAGCTTTCAGTACATAAAACTTAGAAATTTCTATCCAAAGGCCAATGCCAAAATACGAGTCACCACATTCATCAAGTCTTACAGTAGCAACGATTGTAAATCCATGGTTTGTGTTCAGTATGACATCCCTGTAGTCTTGATTTATGTAAAGGGAAAGATTGTGTACTACAGATTCTGTTAAATTGCAAGGGATGCACTGCAGAAAATGGTAGGATTGTTAAAGAAAATATGGTAACATGCAAATATGGGCCCAAATTGAAAGAACTGTACAATAGTTGAAATCAAAGGACAAAAAATGTATAATTAAACAGATAGGGTAAACATGATGTCATGGAAATATGAGAGTAATCGAAAGAACAATACATCATTAATTTTCCTAATATATAAAGAAGAGGAAAAAATCCCCTTTGACATATATGGTGCATGTGGCACCTTTTATCCAAATGTAGAAATATTTATGTTCAGGAAAGTAGGCCATGCCAACCGATTTAGGGTGAGATTGAACATACGCGCGCATCTGATGTCGCTTGAAGCTACGTCGGTATTTCCCCAAAGAGGAAGGGATGATGCAGCACAGCGGCGGTAGGAATTTCCCTCAGTTGTGAAACCAAGGTTATCGAACCAGTAGGAGAACCAAAAAACACAACGTAAACAGCACCTGCACACAAATAACAACTTCTCGCAACCCGGCGTGTTAAAGGGGTTGTCAATCCCTTCCGGGGTATGGCGCCTCAAGATAGGCAAACGGACGTGAGGTAAATTTGTAGTAGATTGATATATTGAACGCAAAACAAAATAAATAAGAATAAATTGCAGAAAGGTATTTTTGGGTTTTTGGTTTAGTAGATATGAAAATAAACACGAAGGAAAAATAGATCGCAAAGGTAAATAATATGAGAAAGAGACTCGGGGGCCATAGGTTTCCCTAGTGGCTTCTCTCGAGAAAAATAGCAAACGGTGGGTGAAAAAATTACTGTTGGGCAATTGATAGAACTTCAAATACTCATGGTGATATCCAGGCAATGATCATTACATAGGCATCACGTCCAAGATTAGTAGACCAACTCCTCCTTGCATCTACTACTATTACTCCACACATCGACCGCTATCCAGCATGCATCTAGTGTATTAAGTTCATGGAGAAACGGAGTAATGCAACAAGAACGATGACATGATGTAGACAAGATCTATCTATGTAGAGATAGACCCCATCATTTTATCCTTAGTAGAAATGATACATACATGTCGGTTCCCCTTCTGCCACTGGGATCAAGCACCGTAAGATCGAACCCACTACAAAGCACCTCTTCCGATTGCAAGATAAATAGATCAAGTTGACCAAACAAAACCCATATATCGGAGAAGAAATATGAGGCTATAAGCAATCATGCATAAAAGAGATCAAAGAAACTTAAACACTTTAATAGATATAAAAATATAGATCTGATCATAAACTCAAAGTTCATCGGATCCCAACAAACACACCGCAAAAGAGTTACATCATATGGATCTCCAAGGGACCATTGTATTGAGAATCGAGAGAGAGAGGAATCCATCAAGCTACTAACTACGAACCCGAAGGTCTAGAAAGAACTACTCACGCATCATCGGAGAGGCACCAATGGAGGTGGTTAATCCCATCTAAGATGGTTTCTAGATTGGATCTGGTCGTTCTGGACTCTATGGCGGCTGGATAAATATTTCGTAGACTCCCCTATGGTTTCTGGAATATTGGGGTATTTATAGAGCAAAGAGGCGGTCTGGGGGGCACCCGAGGTGGGCACAACCCACCAGGGCATGCCTGGGCCTCCTAGCGCGCCCCGGTGGGTTGTGCTCTCCTCGGAGCACCCCCAGGCGCAGCCAGGGGCCATTATGTTCCTTCTGGACCATAAAAAATCTCCGTAAAGTTTCATTGCATTTGGACTCTGTTTGATATTGATTTTCCGCGTTGTACAAAACATGGAAAAGCAGTAGCTGGCACTTGGCACTGTGTCAATAGTTAGTACCAAAAAATGATATAAAATGATTATAAAACATCCAAGATTGATAATATAACAGCATGGAACAATCAAAAATTATAGATACGTTGGAGACGTATCAGCATCCCCAAGTTTAACTCCTACTCGTCCTCGAGTAGGGAAGTGATAAAAATGGAATTTTTGATGTGGAATGTTGCCTAACATGTCATATCATATTCTTTTCTTTATAGCATGGACATTCGGATTTTTATATTGTTCAAAGCAATAGTCTAGTTTTGACATGATAATTTAAATACTCAAGCATATCAACAAGCAACCATGTCTTTCAAAATATCAACGCTAAAATAAGTTATCCCTAGCCCATCATGCTCAACCATTGTTTCATTCATGAAACACACTCGCATATTAGCTACACCCAATACTCAAGTACGATCATATTGCCTCCTAGTTGGTGCTTTTATAAGAGAAGATGGAGACTCAAATTCAAAATAAAAATTGCATAAAGTAAAAGAAAGGCCCTTCGTAGAGGGAAGTAGGGATTTGTAGAGGTGCGAGAGCTCGAAGTGAAAAACTTAGAGATAAAAACATTTTGGGAGGTGTATCCATCCCACCAATGAAAACGACTTAGAGTTCCCCATACTTTCCATGCTTAGATATATCATAGGCGGTTCCCAAACAAAAAATAAAGTTATTCCTTTTCCACCATACTTTCACTTTCCATGGCTAGTTGTATCCATGGTTGCCCTCCATACCAACACTTTCCAAGGAATTTATCATTTGAAAACAAAAGGTAAATTCATTTTTTATTTCGGGACTGGGCATCCCTAATACCTTTGCCTTACTCTCATGCAATGACAAGTGAATAAACACTCATCTTGAGAATAACACATCTAGCATGGAAAATATTAGCCACCCCTCACCGCTCCACGAGCGAAACGAACACACAAAAGAGAAGTTTATTTTGAAAATTAGAGATGGCACATGCAAATTTGCTTAGAATGGCAAAATAATACCGCATATAGGTAGATATAGTGGACTCTTGTGGCAAAACTGGTTTAAAGGTTTTTGGATGCACAAGTAGAGATCATACTTAGTGCAAAATGAAGGCTAGCAAAAGATTGAGAAGCGACCAACCAAGAAACAGATAATCTCATAAGCAAGCATTAAGCATGACTAACACCGAATAATGCACCATAAGTAGGATATAATTTCATTGCACGACTATTGACTTTCGTGCTTGCATAGGGAATCACAAACCTTAACACCAAACTAAAGCATAATTACTCATCAAGATGACTCACATATCACATCGTCATATCTCAAAACTATTACTAAGAATCAAGTTTATTTCATCCAATGATCTTCATGAAAGTTTTTATTATATCCTTCTTGGAGATCTATCACTTTGGGACTAATTTTCATGTGTTGCTTTTCATAAGCTCAAACAAATATAAGTGAAGATCATGAGCATAATTTTTCTTTCTCTGAAATTAATTTAAGTGAAGTAAGAGATAATTTCTTGAAAATTGTACTAACTCTCAAATAAATCTAAGTGAAGAAAGAGAGCATTTCTTCAAAAATACTAAGCACACTGTGCTAAAAAAAGATGTAAGTGAAGCACTAGAGCAAGTCCATAGCTCATAAAAATTTAAGTGAAGCATAGAGAGCAATTCTAACAAGTCATGACATAATTTTGGCTCTCTCAAATAGGTGTGTCCAGCAAGGGATCAAGACTTAAAACAAAAAATAAAACAAGCAAAGACTCATATCATACAAGACGCTCCAAGCAAAACACATAGTATATGACGAATAAAAATATAGCTTCGAGTAAAATACCGATGGTTCTTAGAAGAAAGAGGGGATGCCACTCGGGGGCATCCCAAAGCTTAGTTGGTTACTCATTTTTGGATAATAGCTTGGGATGTCGGGGCATCCCCAAGCTTAGGCTCTTCTACTCCTTATTCCTTCATCCATCGTAAGATAACCCAAAACTTGAAACTTCAATCACACAAAACTCAACAAAACCTTCGTGAGATCCGTTAGTATAAGAATAATAAATCACTACTATAAGTTTTGTATCAAACCAATTCATATTTTGTTCTTGCATTATATCTACTGTATCGAACTTTTATATGGCAAAAACTCATCAAAGAAAACCATAGAGCCGTCAAAATAAGCACACAACGCAAGAAAACAGAATCTGTCAAAACAGAGAAGTCTATAGCAATCTGACTATTTCGAATACTTCTGTAACTCCAAAAATTCTGAAAAATTAGGACGACCTGAGCAATTTGTATATTTACCTACTGCAAGTGGAATGGGTTTTTTATCGCTCTCTGGTAAAAATGACAATTATTTTCACGAGCGTAAAAGTTTCTGTTTTTTCAGCAAGATCAAGCAACCATCACCCGAGAAGATCCTAAAGGCTTTACTTGGCACAAACACTAATTAAAACATAAAAAACACAATCATAACAGTAGAATAATTATGCTAACACTCAAAAACAGGAAGCAAAAAGCAAAATTAAATTTTATTCATTGGGTTGCCTCCCAACAAGCGCTATAGTTTTACGCCCTTAGCTAGGCATAAAGCAAGGATCTAAGTTTTGTCATCTTTGGTTCGAGATCCATAAGATGCCCTCATGATTGATTCATAAGGTGGCCTGATTGTTGTTCTAGGAAAGTGTTCCATACCATTCCTTAAAGGAAATTGGAACTTAATATTGCGTTCTTTCATATCAATCACGGCACCAATAGTGCGTAAAACCGGTCTACCAAGAATAATTGGACAAGACAGATTGCAATCAATATCAAGAAAAATAAAATATATGGGCACATAATTTCTATTTGCAAGAATAAGAACATCATTAATTCTTCCCATAGGTTTTTTAATAGTAGAATCCGCCAAGTGAAAATTTAAAGAACATTCTTCAAAATCGGTAAGACCAAGCACATCACATAAAGATTTCGGAATTGTAGAAACACTAGCACCCAAGTCACACAAAGCAAAACACTCATAATTTTTAATCTTGACTTTGATAGTAGGTTCCCACTCATCATGCAATTTTCTAGGAATTGAAACTTCTAATTCCAATTTTTCTTCAAAAGCTTTCATCATAGCATCAACAATATGTTTAGTAAAAGCTTTATTTTGTTCATAAGCATGGGGTGAATTTATCATGGATTGCAACAAAGAAATACAATCAATCAAAAAGCAGATATCATAATTAAAGTATTTGTAATCCAAAAGAGTGGGCACATCACTAGCTAAAGTTTTGACCTCTCCAAACCCAGTTTTATCAATTTTCTCAACAAGATTTTCACCCTACGAATCATTGGGACGCCTTATACCTAAAGTTAACCCTTCTCCCGTACCCTTTTCATCAATATTAACTTTACTAAACAAGGAATCAATAGAATAAACACCAATCATTTTAAGATCTTCATCACTTTTGCGAAAGAAATCACTAGAAAATGCTTTTTCTAAAAATTCTCTTTTAGCTCTAAGCATAGCGGTTCTTTTCTTACTTTCATCCATAGAAACATAAAGAGCTATAATTGATTCATCAACCTTAGGCACAAAAATTTTCAGCTTGAGGTTTTCCACATCATGAGCAATTCTATCAAGACTTATAGACAAATCATCAATCTTTCTCAACTTTTCTTCTATGGAAGTGTTGACAACTTTTTGCATGTTGATAAATTCTTTAATATTATTCTCAAGATCAGAGGTATTCCTATTATTATTATAATATTTATTTCCATAGGAATTACCATAATTATTAGAGGAATTACTAGGAAAAGGCCTAGGATTAAAATTACCTCTATAAGCATTGTTATTGAAATTATTTCGAGAAATAAAATTCACATCTATGGCATCACTATTTTGCTCAATCAAAGTAGACAAAGGCATATCATTAAAATCAATAGGAGCACTTCTACTAACAACCAATTTCACAAGAGCATCAACTTTTTCACTCAAAGAAGAAATTTCTTCAACCGAATTAACTTTTTTACTAGTAGGAGCTCTTTCGGTATGCCATTGCGAATAATTTGCCATGATATTATCAAGCAATTTGGTGGATTCACCCAAAGTAATTTCCATAAAAGTACCACCCGCGGCGGAATCTAAAAGATTATGAGAAACAAAATTCAATCCCACGTAAAAAAATTGTATGGTCATCCAAAGATTTAACCCATGAGTTGGGTAATTCCTTAGCATCATTTTCATCCTTTCCCAAGATTGTGCAACATGATCATGTTCAAGTTGCTTGAAATGCATGATCTGGGTTCTAAGGGATATAATTTTTGCAGGCGGAAAATACTTAGTGATAAAAGCATCTTTGCACTTATTCCAAGAATTGATACTATTGCGAGGCAAAGAGGAGAACCAATTTTTTTGCATAATCACACAAACAAAATGGAAATAATTTCATCTTCATCACATCATTGTCAACATCCTTTTTCTTTTGCATATCGCATAATTCCACGAAGGTATGAAGATGGGTCGCGGCATTCTCATTAGGAGTACCGGAAAATTGATTTTTCATAACAAGATTCAGCAAAGCAGTTTTAATATCACAAGACTCCGCACTAGTGGCGGGAGGAGCAATTGGAGTGCCGATAAAATCATTGTTGTTGGTATTTGAGAAATCACATAACTTGGTGTTCTCTTGAGTCATGATGACCACACAACAAGATTGCACTCAAAAACATATCCGGCAAGAAAACAACGAATGGAAAAAGAGGGGCGAAAATAAAACGGCAAATTTTTGTGAAGTGGGCGAGAGGAAAACGAGAGGCAAATGGAAAATAATGTAAATTGCGAGGAGATGAGATTTGTGATTAGGAAACTGGTACATGTTGAAGATCCTCCCCGGCAACGGCGCCAGAAATTCCTTTTGATGTTGCTTGAAGCTACGTCAGTATTTCCCCAAAGAGGAAGGGATGATGCAGCACATCGGCGGTAGGTATATCCCTCATATGTGAAACCAAGGTTATCGAACCAGTAGGAGAACCAAGCAACACAACATAAATAGCACCTGCACACAAATAAAAACTTCTCGCAACCCAAACATGTTAAAGGGGTTGTCAATCCCTTCCGGGGTACGGCGCCTCAAGATAGGCAAGCGGACGTGAGGTAAATTTGTCGTAGATTGATATATCGAACGCAAAATAAAATAAATAAGAATAAATTGCAACAAGGCATTTTTGGGTTCTTTGTTTAGTAGATCTGAAAATAAACGCAAAGGAAAAATAGATCGCAAAGGTAAATAATATGAGGAAGAGACCCGGGGGCCGTAGGTTTCACTAGTGGCTTCTCTCGAGAAAAATAGCAAACGGTGGGTGAACAAATTACTATTGTGCAATTGATAGAACTTCAAATACTCATGAAGATATCCAGGTAATGATCATTACATAGGCATCACGTCCAAGATTAGTAGACCGACTCCTGCCTGCATCTACTACTATTACTCCACACATCGACCGCTATCCAGCATGCATCTAGTGTATTAAGTTCATGGAGTACGGAGTAATGCAATAAGAATGATGACATGATGTAGACAAGATCTATCTATTTAGAGATATACCCCATCATTTTATCCTTAGTATCAATGATACATACGTGTCGGTTCCCATTCTGTCACTAGGATCAAGCACCGTAAGATCGAACCCACTACAAAACACATCTTCCCATTGCGATATAAATAGATCAAGTTGGCCAAACAAAACCCAAATATCGGAGAAGAAATACGAGGCTATAAGCAATCATGCATAAAAGAGATCAAAGAAACTCAAATACTTTCATGGATATAAAAAGATAGATCTGATCATAAACTCAAAGTTCATCGGATCCCAACAAACACACCACAAAAGAGTTACATCATATGGATCTCCAAGAGACCATTGTATTGAGAATCAAGAGAGAGAGAGAGAGAGAGAGGAAGCCATCTTGCTACTAACTACGGACCCGAAGGTCTACAAAGAACTACTCATGCATCATCGGAGAGGCACCAATGGAGATGGTGAACCCCATCCAAGATGGTGTCTAGATTGGATCTGGTGGTTCTAGACTCTGCGGCGGTTGGATCAATATTTTGTCGACTCCCCTAGGGTTTCTGGAATATTGGGATATTTATAGAGCAAAGAGGTTGTCCGGGGGGCACCCGAGGTGGGCACAACCCACCAGGGCGCGCTTGGGCCTCCTGGCGTGCCCTAGTGGGTTGTGCTCTCCTCGGAGCACCCTCCAGGCGCAGCTAGGGCCCATTATGTTCCTTTTGGTCCATAAAAAATCTCCATGAAGTTTCGTGGCATTTGGACTCCGTTTGATATTGATTTTCTGCGATGTAAAAAACATGGAAAAACAGCAACTGACACTGGGCACTATGTCAATAGGTTAGTCCCAAAAAATGATATAAAATGACTATAAAATGATTATAAAACATCCAAGATTGATAATATAACAACATAGAACAATAAAAAAGTATAAATACATTGGAGACGTATCAGCATCCTCAAGTCATCTGGTACGGCGAGATTGAAGTCCATGGATGTCTGGCGGAGGCCGCAAAGTCCTGATGTGTCCGCGCACTGTACACTCTATGAATGAAAGAAAACCATCAAATCATCTCGAATAAAAATGAATTCACGGCGATTTTAGCCGGTGATTAAAGGAGGCAGATGAACTGGGACAAGAGTTACCTTGTTGTCCATGAGAAAAAACCCTCAATACGGCAGGATTCCCCACCCGGGCGGAGCTGGGTCGACCGCGAGCAGTGTCGAGAAAGTCGATGGTGATAGGCGGCTGATACGTCTCCAACATATCTATAATTTTTGCTTGTTCCATGCTGTTATATTATCATTCTTGGATGTTTTACAATTATTTTATAGCAACTTTATATATTTTTTTGGACTAACCTACTGACATAGTGCCCAGTGCCAGTTGTTGTTTTTTGCTTGTTTTTTACTTCGCGGGAAATCAATATCAAACGGAGTCCACACACCGCGAAATTTTTTGGAGATTTTTTTGTACCAAAAGACCCAGTATGGGCTAAAAAGTACCAGAGGGGAGGCCCAAGGTGGGCACAACCCACCTGGGCACGCCCAGGAGCCCAGGTGCATCCAGGGGGTTGTGCCCCCCTCGGTGACCTCCCGCACCTCCTCTTCGCCCTATAAATTGCCAAATATTCCAAAAACCCTCGATGTAGCCCTAGATCGGAAGTTCCGCCACTACAAGCCTCTATAGCCACAAAAAAGCAATCGGGAGCCCGTTCCGACACCCTGCCGGAGGGGGAAATCATCACGGAAGGCCATCCTCGTCATCCCTATGGCCACCATGATGCGGAGGGAGTAGTCCACCCCTGGGGCTCAGGGTTTGTGCTAGTAGCTATGTGTTTAATCTCCCCCTCTCTCCCTCTCGTGTTCTTGAGATGTCACGATCTTGATGTATCGCAGGCTTTGTTAATATAGTCGAATCATATGGTGTTTTCCCCTCTCTATCTTGTTGTGATGAATTGAGTTTTCCCTTTGAGATTTTGTTTTATCAGATTGAATACTTGTATGGATTTGAGAGCACTTGATATATGTCTTGCATATGAATACCCTTGGTGACAATGGGGTATTATATTGATTCACTTGATGTATGTTTTGGCACTCAACTCGCGGATTCTCGAGGTGACATTGGGGTAATCTATGCATAGGGGTTGATGCACGTTCTCGTCTTTGTTTCTCCTGTAGAAATCTTGGGGCACTCTTTGAGGTTCTTTGTGTTGGATTGAGTATTATGAATCTGAATTTTTTTGTGTTGCTTTAGTACAAACTCTTGATAGATCGATCGGAAAGAATAACTTGGTGTCATCTTAGTACGAACTCTTGGATAGATAGATCAGAAAGAATAGCTACAAACAATTTCTTCTTATGTTCTCCGCTAGATAAGAACTTTGGAGTGATTCTTCATCACACGTGGAGGGATGGTTATATGATCCAATTAGATTAGCATTGTTGAGAGATTGCACTAGCGAAAGTACGGACCCTAGGCCTCATTTTCAAGAATTGCAATACCGTTTGTGCTCCGTTTTATCAATTGCTACCTTGCTGTTTTTTTATTGTTCTTATCACAAAAATCAATATCTGTTATCCATATTACACTTGTATCACCATATCTTCGCTGAACTAGTGCACCTGTACAAATTACCATTGTATTTGGTGTGTTGGGGACACAAGAGACTTTTTATTATTTGGTTGTAGGGTTGTTTAAGAGAGACTATCTTCATCCTACGCCTCCCACGGATTGATAAACCTTAGGTCATCCACTTGAGGAAAAATTGCTACTGTCCTACAAAACTCGGCGCTTGGAGGCCCAACATGTGTCTACAAGAATAAATTTGCATAGTAGACATCAGTGGCGGCAAGCGGAAGTGGTGAAATGCGATGGGGTTTGCGCCTGGCGGCGGCGGCAGGCGTTGAGCTAAGTGGTTGCCGCCGCGATAGGTGGTGCCATGCATAGACGCGGAGGAGCTTGTGCAGGTGTGAATGGGGATCGGAGGGGGAGGTGAGCGGGTGAGGGTTTTTGTGACGTGGGGATGGTGAGGGTTTTCTTTTTTTCTTTTTTGAAATGGGTGGTGAGGGTTTTCTGTCCCACAAAGAGTTTTAGAGGCAACAGTTTGCTAGAGCCAACCGTGTGTGATTGACGTAACAGGGAAAATGAAAATCAATGCACATGGTTCCAATTTTGGGAACCGTGTGTGATTGACGTACTACCTCCTTCCTGGTTTATTGGTCCCCTTTGTAACTAGTACCAAATTTTGACCAAATATTTAACTAACAAATGTTTATGCATGTCACAAAAAATTATATCATTGAACACTATGTTCAAATACACATCCAACGATATAATTTTTGCTGACCTGCACTAACATTTTGTCAGTTAAATCTTTGGTCAAAATTTAACACAAATTACAAAGGGGACCAATAAACCAGGACGGAGGTAGATTCCATCAACCGAAATGATTGCATCCATACCCCACATTTAGACATAAGTAAACATAAATCAAACATACTCAGACATAGATAATAAGCGTACACAAGCATAGTTCAACCAGGTACATAGTTCATCCGTCATTCAGCATACTCAACCGTACATAGTTCGATCACACATCTCATCTCATCTGCCGGCACGATCCCGAAGCTTCTCCAGATACTCGGCATACGCGGCGTGCGCCACCATGCGAGAATACTTCTGCTTGAAGGAGCCAATGGCTCGTCCTCTTGCATGCGCCAGAACACTTTCATACGCGTCATGAAGCTTTTGGTTGCAAAATGGGCATCGATAGCCGCCGTCCCAGGTCCTAATACGCCTGTTATGCATTCCCGCATAAAGCTCCCTCAGGATTTGCCTCTTGTACCTCCTCTGGCCATCTTCATCCTCGCTGTCCACATCGTCAGACAGCACCTATACAAATAGTAAAAAAATGTGGCATCAAATTAATGTTTACAAACTAATCTCTAGCAAACATTTGGTAGTTGCCAAAATTTGGCATCAAATCAATATTTACATGCCATGAAGTGGGATTAGGAATTTATGGCTATTTTTTTATACATATCCAGATATTATGGTTCGATTTTTAAGAACAATCGTTTATGTACAGACCAATCTTGAAGAAAATAATGGCACAAAGTCATTCAAAATCAATTGTCAAGTCATGGCTAGGAATTATTAGCGCGAACACTAACCCTAATCGGATTACTAGCAGAAATCATTTGCATAGATGAAACAACTAATCAATTATCACTTGTACCATTCAAACAATCAATACACTACATGGATCTGATGAAACTTACTCAGATTTCATGGATTGGGAGAACATGACCACATGATTTCTATTCCAAAAAGGGGGAGGCAGGAGTAACCAGAGAAACCCTAGGATCTATTTGACACATAAATGGGTACAGATGACTAACCGGTTGTCCGTCGTCGCCGGGGTCGTCGCCTGAGTCATCACCGGAGTCGGTATGGACCTCCGCCTTCGACTGTGGAAGCACGACGCCGTCGACGATGTCAGGGTGCGGCGATACCTCGCCAGCGGTGACGGCAACCTCTATGTCCATCTCCACGCCGTGCTCCGGTGCTTCAGCAGCCCCAGTGTCGCCACTCCCTCCGATGGGCCTCTTCAGCGGCATCCTCATACACTGGTGGCTTCGTGGACTAAGAGCAGCGTCGAGAATGCAAGAAGAGAGAGAGGATTGTGTGTGTGGCGAGGATGGGGGTGCGGCCACTCGGGCGTGCCATAAATATGGGGTAGTGGGAGAGAGGCCGGCGGCGGTCAAACCGCTGGCTCACCTCCAGTTGAGCCTGCGCACCGAACTGCTGGCATGCCTACCGTTGTTTCACACAGCTACTCGCACGCGTCCCGGTGACACTATGCAGTGAGCACGCATCCTGTCAATTCACACACCTGCATGCACGCCTCCCGGTCTGCCTGCACGGCGGACTGCTTGCAAGCGTCCCGTAAACTCACGCCTGCTCGCACGGCACACGGGTCGCGTGGTGGTACGTATATTGTTTTTCTATTTTGGTGATTAATGTTGTCGCTTTATTGCTTAACCGAAGCATGGCACGTATCCATTGTTGGTCTAACGCTCACGGTTCAAATAAATGATCCGTTTGCAATATTGGTTCCCAATTATTAATAATCTCCTGTTTGTATGAAGATAAAGATTACATCAAAACTGGTCTCAAATTTGACAAAAAAGTACAATGCCACTTTGTATTGGTGTCCATATGATAACACGATAAGTTTCATGAATTTCAAATAAGTTTTGGATGTACTAGAATTTAAAAATCAAGATTCTCAATATTTGAAATTTCTTGCACGGGGAGTAAACATGCACCCAGTGAGACACATGTGTTTTTGCAATCCATTTAGGTGCACTGTCACGTGTGCATGTAGCTCAAATTTGATTTTTGCACATTATATCCCTAGAAAATCAATCAATGCACTAAAACGTCTTAATGATCTTTGTTTTTTTCAAAATTAAAACGTCTCTCCTTTGGTAACATATGTTCACTGCGGGATAATTTAACATGCATCGTAGTTGTGGTGGATTCGCGGTGTGTGTATGTGTGTGTGTGCACGCGTCTGGGGGTGGGGTGGCTGGCAGTACACTACGACTCGTGGGCCATCGTGTGGGTTGGCCGTTTTGTGAGGCAGGTGCCACATCAGAGTCGTGAATTCGTTATTTAAAACATCACAGAACCCTTTCATACATACAAGTTTTGGCCACATGCAGTCGATGGTTGTCCTACATGACACTCAATACTCACGTGTGACGCTTTCCATGGGCCCGCGAGGTCGTCGTCCATCACTTTGACCAACAGCCGGCAAAGAGGTTAATTTGACCAGCAAGGTAGAATCTTTTTTGTTTGTGTTATGGTGGGAGTATATAGTACGCGTCGAAGAGGTGGGAGGGAACTAGCATATATACTATATGTATGCGTCCGTGAACAAGTACACCTCACTCAGTGTCAGGACTTTTCCATTTCCGAGGCACGTGCCACAACAAAATTGTGAAATTGGCAATTCAAACATCACACGGCACCTCTTTGGGCCACATGCATGCAAACGGTGGTTATCCTAGGACACTCACGTGTGACGCTTCGATCTGTGGGCCCGCGAGGCCATCGTCGATGCATGCATCACTTTGACCTACATCAGGAGAGGTTAATTAATTTCACCATCAAGGAGGATTCTTTTTGGGTTGTATTATGGTAGGAGCATATATTATGCATCGAAGAGGGGGAACGGGGCCATCATATGTAGTACGCTTAATGAACCTCGCTCTGTGTGGGGACTATGGTTTTTGAGTCATGTGCCGCATTAAAGTTGTGCCTTTTGGGTATTCAACATATGTTTGGCCCACATGCAAAGCGATGGTGGTTGTCCTCTCGCACCCACTTAAGCGGTTATCAGCGATATCGATGCTTTTCCATCTGTGGGCCCGCTTCATCGTCCATCACTACTTTGCCTGACAACGAGAGAGGTTAATTGATGTAGACCGAAACTCAATGTGAGGTCCGATCCGTTGTTGCGGCCCGACCTTTCACAACACTCCACCACCAGCAGTAGCAACCTCTCGCTCGCGCACGCGATATGCACGAAATAGAGGGTTTGACCTTACGGCCCAGCACGAGAAAATCAATCTCGACGATGATACTCACACGCAAAAACAATTTCTACAAAGAAATTGCAACACAGAGGTTTTCTAAAGATCCCTCCAAAACTTGATACGGGTGTCTACCCTGAAAAACACATCGTGTCTATTTCATAAAACAATAACCTCGACAACAATAGGATCGACAACTACATTGGTATTTGGTATAGTCATGGACCTATCATCCTCTCCTCCTTGAAACGAAACCGTCCTCGGTTTCAAATCAGTCTTTTCAGCAATACTTTTATCTACGGACTGAACGACGGCCGTACAAATTCCAGTAGCTTCAACCTTCTTCTTTTCTTCTTCTTTTTGCTCTTTTATCTTCTCAAGATGATCTTTCCTCCAAGAAATAAAACGATCCTCGTCCATGGACACAAGGTCAAACTTCTTATCCCGCTTGACGTGATACATATTTGCAACATGGTAATATGTAGCATGGTGCTCCTTGTACCACAGCTCTCCCAACAACAGGTGACATGACACCAAGGAGACCGGAATCACGTCACACAAAACATCAGAAAAAAATTTCCCAACAAAAACGGTACCTTAGTTTGGTGTGTGACAGTGAGCTCTTCATGACCCCAATGAAAACAGTATGGTTGTGGATGTGGTGTCATTGATAGCTTCAGCTTCTCCACCATCTCGATGCTTGCAGCGTTGATCAAATTCTTGTGATCGATCGTCATGGCACATGATCTCTCTCTCACCACCACCCGAGTGTGAAAAAGCCCGGCCCAGCGGCCTTCCTCCTCCAACTGAAATCCATAGCTTAACTTACTGAATGACGATGCCCTTGCCATTTTCTCCATAGTGTCGTGAACAACCTGTTGCTCTGAATACCACCTAATGTAGACCGAAACTCAATGTGAGGTCCGATCCGTTGTTGCGGCCCGACCTTTCACAACACTCCACCACCAGCAGTAGCAACCTCTCGCTCGCGCACGCGATATGCACGAAATAGAGGGTTTGAACCTTACGGCCCAGCACGAGAAAATCAATCTCGATGATGATACTCACGCGCAAAAACAATTTCTACAAATAAATCGCAACACATAGGTTTTCTAAAGATCCCTCCAAAACTTGATACGGGTGTCTACCCTGAAAAACACATCGTGTCTATTTCATAAAACAATAACCTCGACAACAATAGGATCGACAACTACATTGGTATTTGGTATAGTCATGGACCTATCATTAATTTGACTTAGGAGGAGATTATTGTTTTTGTTTGTAATACGGTATATATATAGGTCATGCTCTGGGCTGACATGATACAGTTTGAGCACACACATGCATGTGTACGCATGATTCCCTCCCGTCGAGTCGAAGTGGCTAGTACCACAACACGTCATGAACCGATCTCGCTCTATGTGGGGACTGTACGATTTTCGATGCACGCGCCACATCAATGTTGTGAAATGGTATTCAAACATGCATGCACGCATCACCTCCATACATATGCATTTAGTGGTTGTCTTTGAACGGTACACTCCCTCGCGTTGTTATCGGTGATAAGCTTATATATTCGTGGGCCCGCGTGGACATCCATGATCACCTTGACCGACAACAAGATATGTTACCATGGCGGATTCTTCCTTTAGTTCGTGTTATCGTAGTATAGGTCATGGTGAGATTCAGTCCTAATTAAGTTTGAGCGCATACTATGCACACATGGATTCATGAATCCCCGTCATTGGCTTGAAGTGTGGTGTGACATACATATGCATCGTCAACTAAACCTCGCTTAGTGTGGGGATTTCTGGTTCGAAAGCACGGTGCCACATCAAAGTTGTTCCATTGTGTATTCAAACCCACCTCCCATACATATGTTTGGGCCACACGCAGGTAGTGGTTGTCTTCGAGGACTAGCTGCTTGCGTGATTATTGGCGAGCTAGCCCATCTCCGAGGTCGCATGGACGGCCATCACTATGACCAACAACAAGAGAGAGGTTGTACGACCAAGGTGGATTATTCTTGGCCCGTTTTACGATCCATCTTGGTGAGATGCCCTCTCTGTCCCACAGACTAAAAGTGTGGGGGGGGGACTGCTACTTCGCACTTTGCTAGGTGAACCTCCGTGGGGGGCATGCATTCATAGCTTAGGATTCCCTTCCTGCCAACACGAGGGGGGCAAGCAATACCGTGCGCTTTGCGAGATAGGTGCCACATCGAAGTTGCATTTGGTATTTGAACATCAAACCACCCTTTTCATACATATATTTGGTCCACATGCAAGCGTGTTCGTGTTCTGACCCTCTCCAGCGTCATTTTTCACCAAATTTATGAACATTAGACAAGTCGGATGATGCAACAGACACGGTTCACTCACACTAACCGTGTGCCATGCCGGTGCCCCTATCACACACATCCGCGCAGTACATTGGGCTCCAGGAGGCTTCCCCTCTCAAAAATATCTACTCGCCTGCAGGTTTTTTCTGTTTGATAACACACGTTATTCTGTCGACCGTGCGTGATGTTTCTTGTTCCTGCTCCCTCATGCATCCCTCGAAAATATCTGCCCGCCTCAAGGGTTTTTCTATTTCATAACACACGGTTGTTATTTCCGGACCATGAGCGATGCACCATCATCCAAATTTTCAATATCCCAGCATTTCACTCCCACGTTTGACTCCCGCATAGTAAAATTTTTAGTAGCCACGTCATTTCCTCAAATACACCCCTCGCCCCCCCCTACACACACCAAAACCTCCTTGGGCATGCCCCCTGCGCGCGCACACACACACACCCTCCCTCGCTCTAAACCCTAGAAAGGTCGTCGCCGCCGCCGCAAGGCCTTCATTATCAACATCTGCCGGTTTGCCTGTGCAGCTTACCCACTGATCTACATACCAAGGCCGCCCTGAGTTTCTTAGATGACGCCTGCCAAACGCCACCTTTCCCACAAATCCCCATCCCCCACTCTAGAGTGTTGCAGCCTAAACCCGACTACGCTTCCCGTGTAGCTCGAGGAGCAACTGGCCCAAAAGAGGTGTATCGCGGTCTCTTCCCCCGATGTCACCGAGGAAGCTGACGACCATTACTGGCCGCAGGCACTCAATCAACGGGCTAGAGTTTCTAGCTCATGACTAACCCTGAACTAACTCCATCCAAAGAGGTGTTTGGATGACAAGGTTAGATTGACAATAAATGCACTAGGAGAACTAGCTCCAATTAGCACCTCTTGGGTGGGATAGTTTTTTTTGGGTGGGTTAGATGCAACTAGCTCAAACTAGCCCTCATTTTTGGATATACTTTAGGGCTATTTGTGCTCGAACTAGCTCAAACTAACTCTAACCCATAGATACAGCAGCAGTTAATCAGCCGATAATTTGTAAAAATGCAATAACTCCTTCCGACCCATAATATAATATGTTAATTCATCTAATATGTGAGTATATTGGATGTTATAAGATATTATAAAAGAGTGTTGTACTACATCATTGTGCAATTGCTGTTTAGCTTCTAATATTAACTTGGTGCTTTTAGGTACATATGTCATTGGTAAAGATCCGTGTTTCGACCCTTTCTGCGTATGGGGCAATGAGATATTGATGAACCAACATCAAGTGAGGAAGCTGATAAAGATTGTTAATGAAATGGGTCAAAAGATGGCAATTAAACTATTTGTTTACACTTTATCCAAGACAACAGTGAACTGCGGGATGGTAAGTAAGAACTCTGCAGCCTTCTTTCTACTGCCCATAATGAGTTGTGTTAGATGACAATGTCTGAATCTTTTTCCTTTGAAGTGGTTCCCAAAGCAGTTTACTCAAGATTACCTCTGAAACTGCATGATTGGTGGGCATGCAAAGGTTAAAGTATTTCTACCAGAACATGAGGATTATCTAGATGTTTTCATGAAGACCGTGAAGGATGGGTGGTTGGCCATCACAAGAGGTTGGACTAGAGTCGTGCATGCCTTCTGCATGGAGGAGGGCACAATATGGGCATTCCGCTTCACCTTCTTCAGCAACCAGAATGTATTTCTCATCTTTCTTTACCGTCTTTAATAGTACAAGTATACAATTGTGGTTCATCATTCTTTATTTGGTTCTTATGTAATTCTTGAACATATGTACCTATGAATCGAATAATGCATTGGTTGTTTGAACCTGAAGGATATGAATAAAGCTATAGCATACATTCAAATTCAAATCTGGTACAATTTGAAATAGCAGCAATTAAATCATGGTGAAATTACGCTCTCTAGGTTGTTACGGCCCACATGGTTGGTAAAACACAAACGTTTGCGATATACACCATAATCCGACACAGTTCACAGAGAGGAAACATGTGCAAGCATGCACACAGTTGCCGTTTGCAAAGCATGTGCGATGTCAGGCAATATCACTGTAACATCCCAAATTTTCAATTTGGAATGTTATACATTAGATCATCATTGCATATCATATTTTATTGCATTTTGGTTGTTCCTAGAAATTCTACGCAACTCAAGGACCCTTGGAGAGAGTTCGGGATTTCGTTATTTTCATATTTGAGTTTTCTCAAATTTTGAAAATAGGATCATTTGATTTTATTTATTTTATCTTCAATTATTTCTATTATCAAAATATGAGAGAGGGAATAAAATGGCTTTCCCAAAATAAAGAAATATTGAGGATTTAATAAAAAATCAAATAAGATTTTATTTTGGTTTTATTTGCTATTTTATTTGAATTTAGGAAAAATGTGCGTTTTTCAAAATTGCATTTAGGCCCCAAATAAATGTTCACCTTGTGCGACTTGATTTTAGAAGCCCGGGAAAATTTATTTCGGGATTTTTGGAGTCCGTTTAGTATTTATTTTTATTTTTCTTCTGCGCATAATTATTTTAAAAAAAATCGCACCGACCTACAGGCCGTGTCCGACCGGGACGCCGGCCCGACTAGCCTTTATAAGCCGGCCCACCCCGGGCCGAAACCCTAGCCCCGAGCCACCCCAGCCCCAGCCCCGCCCGAGCCGCCGCCGCCGCCTCGCCGACCTGCCGCCCGAGGTCGCCTCGAAATCCATGCCGCCGTTTTTTTTCGAAAAAACCGATCGGTTTTTCCGTTCGGTTATTCGTCGGTTTTTTTTAGTTTCGGTTTTTTTTAATAGATCGGCTTTTCTGATTTATTTAATTAGTGAGCGTTCGTCCGTTCGTTCGTTCTAGTGAACGTTCGTCGTTTTTCTTTTTCTCGGATTAAATCCGTGATTTTTTTGATCGCGATTTCTGATCCGATTTTCGTTTTAGTATAACTTTTCGCTCGTTTATCGGAATCAGGCGATTCAAGTGCCTGGAGGTTCGTATCGAAACCCTCTATCCGTTTAACCAACTTAAACAAGTTTGTGAAACTGTAAAAATTGCCTTAGATCCAGATTAGTAGAACGAAGTTGTCTTCTTTCGTCGTTTGACTTTTGTTGCTTCGTTTGATTTGATTCTTTTTGCCAACCGGAGTTCTTAAGTTGAACTTTCTGGTTAGATCTCTTATTTGAGTTTTACCTGTGCATTAGATGAGTGCTTATTGTATGCTTGTTTATTTGTCTGCGATAGAATACCCGGAGTGCGCCGCCTGTTACTTCGAATCTCTAGGTTTCGCGGATCATCAACAAGGCAAGTAACACTTTGATCATACCTTTCCTACTACCCAGTTTTATTGCATTAGATCAATCCTCACACATTGCATGATTAGGACCTAACTAAATTGTGGGATGGGAAGTAGTTGAGGTAGTACCTATTACCTGTTTTATTATCAAACATTTGGAGTTACTTCTATGTTTGCCATTATGCCATGCTATGCTATTAGACGTGGATTGGGTGAGTGATATCCATGACAGATGTGAGTTTGTTAATTAATGGTTTATCTAAGGTGGCAACTTAAATACACATCTGGGTGGATTGAGGTACCTGGGTATTCCAGGATTGCCTGTTTCTTTTGGACCGCCACCCAGGCTCAAAGGGATCATGAGATTATTCATACTAGAAACTTTCGTGTGCAGCCACAAGCCATTATGGGCTCTGGCATAGTTGATTAAGTCGTGCGAACTCTTACAGGGTAGACTAGTAGATGTAGGGGAATGTAGGTGTAACGGTCTATCCATCGTAAGGTGCTAGCGCTTCTGAAAGACTATGTCTCGGTCATCCGTCTTCTCAAACACCATGTAGTGCGAGAAACCAAACGGAGGCGATCAAGTCTTGTGGGGAAAAGTGCGCAAACCTCTGTAGAGTGTAATAAACTAATCATGATTAGCCGTGTCCCCGGTTATGGACTTTTTGAGTATCTAGTACTTGGATTATCATGTGAATCTCAACATGTTACTCTAAATTAAGTTTGTTGGGTTTTGTTTAATGATGATTACTTTAATTGGGATTGAGGATGCTGTCAACCATTCTCGATGTTTAACAACTACCATGATAGTAAATAAAATTTATTCCTTTGTTGTAGGGAAAAATTGGCTTTACGAAAAACTGTAACCATAGAGCTTTCCACCAGCCAAATATGCATATAGTATAGCGGTTTCATTCCATTACTCTCTATGTGTTACCTTGCCAGCATATTCCATGTGCTGACCCATTTCGGGCTACAACGTTAATGTTGCAGACTTTTCAGACGACGATTAAGGAGTTTTTAGGTCGTGGTTCTATACTCAGTGATGCCGTTGGAGTTGATGGACTCACTTATCTTCCAAGCCTTCCGCTGTTATCGTTGTTAGATGGCCTTAAGCCATATTTATTGTAATAAGTTCTCTATTGAGACACTCGATGTAATAAGTGTGTGATTGCTACTCTGTTATAAATCCTCCGAGTACTGTGTGGTGTCAGCATTACTGATCCAGGGATGACACCGGAGCACAGAGATCAGACTGTTTGAGGTCTGGTCGCTACACCGGAGGTAGACCTCGCCGCCGCCGGTTTTTCTCAAAAAATCGATTAGTTTTCCGTCGGTTTTGTTTGGGTTTTTTTTAGTTTCGTTTTTTTAATAGATCGGTTTTCCGGTTTATTTATTTAGCGAGCGTTCGTTCGTTTTAACGAACGCTTTCATCGTTTAGATCCAGTTAACGAACATCCGTTCGTTAATCTGTTCGTCGTTTTCTTTTTCTCGGATTAAATCCGCGATTTTTCTGATCGCGATTCCTGATCCGTTTTTTCGTTCTAGTATAACTTTTCGCTCGTTTATCGGAATCAGGTGATTCAAGTGCCTGGAGTTTCGTCTCGAAACCCTCTTTCCGTTTAACCAACTCAAACAAGTTTTTGCCACTGTAAAAATTGCCCTAGATCCAGAATAGTAAACGAAGCTTGTTTCTTTTGTCGTTTGTCTTTCGTTGCTTCGTTCGACTTGATTCTTTTTGCCAACCGGAGTTCTTAAGTTGAACTTTCTGGTTAGATCTCTTATTTGAGTTTTACCTGTGCATTAGTTGAGTACTTATTTTATGCTTGTTTGTTTGCGATAGAGTACCCGGAGTGCGCCGCTTGCTACTTCGAATCGCTAGGTTTCGCGGATCATCAACAAGGCAAGTAACACTTTGATCATACTTCCAACTACCCAGTTTTATTGCATTAGATCAATCCTCACACATTGCATGATTAGGATCTAATTAAATTGTGGGTTTGGGAAGTAGTTGAGGTAGTGCCTATTACCTGTTTATTATCAAACCATTGGGAGTTACTTCTACGTTTGCTTACTATGCCATGCTATGCTAGTAGACATGGATTGGGTGAGTGAAATCCATGACAGATGTGAGGTTGTTAAATTAAAGGTTTATCTAAGGTGGCAACTTAAATACACATCTGGGTGGATTGAGGCACCTGGGTATTCCAGCGATTGCCTGTTTTCTTTTGGACCGCCACCCAGGCTCAAAGGGATCATGAGATTATTCATGCTAGAAACTTCCATGTGCAGCCACAAGCTATTATGGGCTCTAGCATAGTTGATTAAGTCGTGCGAACTCTTACAGTGGTAGACTAGCAGATGTAGGGGAAAGTAGGTGTAACGGTCTACCCGATCGTAAGGTGCTAACACTTCTGAAAGACTATGTCTCGGTCATCCGTTTCTCAAACACCATGTAGTGCGAGAAATCAAACGGAGGCGATCGAGTCTTGTGGGGAAAAGTGCGCAAACCTCTGCAGAGTGTATAAACTAATCATGGTTAGTCGTGTCCCCGGTTATGGACATCTTGAGTATCTAGTACCTGGATTATCATGTGAATCTCATCATGTTACTCTAAAATTAATTTTGTTGGGTTTTGCTTAATGATGATGCTTAATTGGGATTGAGAATGCTGTCAACCATTCTCAATGTTTAACAACCACCATGATAGTTAAATAAAATTTATTCCTTTGCAGTAGGGAAAAAAATTGCTTTACGCAAAACTGTAACCATAAAGCTTTCCACCAGCCAAATATGCATGTAGTATAGCCTTATTCTTTCATTGCTCTCTATGTGTTACATTGCCAGCATATTCCATGTGCTGACCCGTTTCGGGCTGCAACATTAATGTTGCAGAATTTTCAGACGACGATTAAGGTGCCTTTAGGTCGTGGTTCTATACTCAGTGATGCCGTTGGAGTTGATGGACCCACTTATCTTCCAAGCCTTCCGCTGTTATCGTTATTAGATGGCCTTAAGCCATATTTATTGTAATAAGTTCTCTTTGGAGACACTCGATGTAATACGTGTGTGATTGCTACTCTATTTTAAATCCTTCAAGTATTGTGTGGTGTCAGCATTACTGATCCAGGGATGACACCTGAGCACAGAGATTGGACCGTTTGTGGTCTGGTCGCTACAAGATAGTATCAGAGCACACGCTGACTGTAGGACACGACCACTAAGCTAAAAGACCTAGATCACTACTCACTCTCTTCTCTTTCTAACTTCTCATCTTTTCTACTCTTTTAGGATGGCGGATGCAAGGAACAAGTTCACGCAACCAGATGAAGATACCCCTTTGGACGTCACTTGAAGGAAGTCGCTAGATACCTGAACATAGGAGTACCAAGCTTCACCGGGACTTACAACGCCACTTTACCGGAAGAAGAGCGCTGGATGATTCAAGTTCAAGTTCCAGGAAGGACGTTCATACCAGTCACTGAGCCCATAGAGTTTTCTTTTGATGCACCAACTTGGAGTCTAGGAAAGAGCATGGCAGCTCACATCGCCATGGGACGCATTGGAGAAGTTTACCGCAATGATCTCAAGGATACTATCTACCAGATTTGTGGGCGCCGAGATGAGCACTGGGAGATGATCAGCACCAGGAAGGATAGATCAATTGCAGCTTTTATCCAGGAGTTAAACCAGCACATTCGACGTCAGGAGAACCAGATGTGCGCCGACATGATAGATCTGAAGAAGGCAAGGACAAGAATCAAGGAACTGGAGGAAGAACTCAAGGCTACGCGTGAAGATTTTGAAGAAGAAATTGAAGTATTAGTGGATAAGAATGACGATGTGATCAAGAAGATCGGAATATTTCTGGGAGGCCCTACACCAGTAGAAGAAGACGAAGAACCCAAGGAGATTCGCCCGGAAGACTACATCATCATCGACGACACCGACTCGGATCCAGATGATAGCGATGATGACTATGTTGGTGAAGCTGGAGCAGATATCATGGAGTCTGCAACCGAAGAATATTTCTAGTAGACCACCCCAACAGTAGTAGTAGCCCACCATGTAAATATAGTAGTCCGAGCACTGTTGCGATAGTTAGATCAATTGTATGCCCTTGTTTGATTGAATGAAGTGAATTGTTTGCTTTTGCCTCATGTGCATATGGGTAGTGTTTTCTCTCTAGACCCCTCTCTATTCTTAAATCTCATCTTTTCTAAACCCCTCAGATGCCTCCGAGACGTGACCCCGGATTTACCTTCCCACAGGAGCTCACTCAGTTGATCCAGCAGCGGAACACATTGATGCAGTTTCTAGTCCAGAATCGGAATCAGGGGAACAACAACAACCCACCACCACCACCACCTGTTGATCACTTAGCCCGTTTTCTTAGGCTGAATCCGTCGGTGTTTTCTAGTAGCACCGAGACGATAATAGCAGATGATTGGCTCCGCAAGACAGCAAGGTAGTTGACCACCGCAAGATGCACAGATGCGGAGAAGGTGAAGTTTTCCGCACATCATCTTGAAGGACCCGCAACATCATGGTGGGAGAATTTCACAGCCACTTTCCCTGTTGACACTGTCACGTGGGACCAGTTTCAGCAGGCTTTCCGTACTGCCCATGTTTCAGCAGGAGCTATGGCCATGAAGAAGCGAGAGTTTCGCAACATGCGCCAAGGAGGACGGACAGTTGGTCAGTATGTGGAGGACTTTAGTAAGTTAGCACGTTATGCCCCAGATGACGTTGGTACGGATGCAGCTAAGCAGGAGAAGTTTTTGGAAGGACTGAACGATGAGTTGAGCATGCAGTTGATGGTAGCCACCTTTAAAAACTACCAGGAGTTGGTAGATCGTGCTCTTATGATTGAAGGGAAGCAGCACCAGATTGAGAATCGCAAGAGGAAGTATGGAAAAGGGGAGTACAATTCAGGAGCTCCGCAAAAGCCACGTTTTACCCCTAGACCGGGAGGACATTTTCAGCATACCCATGGAGGAGGTAGCACGCACAATCACAATGGCACCAAGAATGGTAATGGGAATGGAGGAAGCAACGGCCAGAACCGCACCAACCCATCAACCCCAGCCAAGAGAGACCTTAGCCAAGTCACTTGCTTTAAGTGCCAGAAGACCAGACATTATGCCAATGAATGTCCTGAATCCCAGAATGGAAATGGCAACGGAAGCTCTGGGAAGAAGCCGAACCCTTTCAACAGGGGACAGGTGAACCACGTTAACGTGGAGGAGGTTGAAGAGCAGTCGGATGCAATAATCGGTAAGTTTTTGGTTAAGTCATTTACTGCACTCGTTCTTTTCGATACTGGTGCATCGCATTCATACATATCAAGGGGATTTGTGGATAAGTATAATCTGCCCACCAAAGTTCTTAGAACACCTATGTTAGTAAGCTCACCAGGAGCGGAGTATATGGCTAGCCAAGGATGTTTTCAAGTGCCATTGAGTATAGGTGGGCATGTGTTTCCCTCGGATTTAATCATTTTGGAATCACAAGGATTGGATGTAATTCTGGGTATGGATTGGCTGTCGATGTATGGAGGAAACATCGATTGCGCCAGTAAGTCGATTTTGCTTACCACCCCAGAAGGGAGAAGGATCAAGTATGTATCCTGGCATGTGCCAAAAGGGACTCAAGTAAATTGTCTAACAAGAGTTGTGTAAGAGGAAGTACCATTGGTGAAGGATTTTCCTGATGTATTTCCAGAAGAGTTGCCAGGCATGCCACCGGATAGAGATATTGAGTTTTTGATTGAGCTTTTGCCAGGCACAGGGCCAATATCTAAGAGACCATATAGGATGCCCGCAAAGGATTTGGTGGAGATTAAGAAGCAGATTAAGGAGTTACTGGATAAAGGATATATTCGCCCAAGTTCTTCGCCTTGGGGATCGCCAGTACTTCTAGTGGAGAAGAAGGATGGATCGTTAAGGATGGTTGTTGATTATCGAGGATTGAATGAAGTAACCATCAAGAACAAGTACCCACTACCGATGATAAATGATCTGTTTGATCGATTGCAAGGAGCTAAGGTATTTTCCAAGATCGATCTGCGATCAGGATACCATCAGTTGAAGATTCGAGAACAGGATATACCTAAGACGGCTTTTACCACCAGGTATGGGTTGTACGAGTATACCGTTATGTCATTTGGTCTGACTAACACACCTTCATATTTTATGAACATGATGAACAAAGTGTTTATGGAGTTTTTGGATAAGTTCGTCGTGGTGTTTCATTGATGATATCCTGGTATACTCGAAGAATGAAGAGGAGCATAAGGAGCATTTGCGTTTGGTACTTGGTAAGCTCAGAGAACATTAGTTATATGCCAAGTTTAGCAAATGTGAGTTTTGGTTGAAGGAAGTTGGATTTCTCGGACACGTTATATCTGGAGAATGTATAGCAGTAGATCCCACCAAGGTTGACACTGTGACAAATTGGGAAGCCCCAACAACAGTTGGAGAAATCCGGAGTTTTCTTGGACTCGCTAGATACTACCGAAGATTCATTGAAAATTTCTCGAAAATTGCAAAGCCTATGACGGAGTTGTTGAAAAAGGATACCAAGTTCATATGGACTGAGGAATGTGAGGCTAGTTTCCAGGAGTTGAAGAAACGTTTGGTTAAATCACCTGTGTTGATTTTGCCAGATCAGACCAAGGATTATGAGGTGTATTGTGACGCTTCACGTCGAGGACTTGGAGGAGTGCTTATGCAGGAAGGAAGAGTTGTTTCATATGCCTCACGACAGCTTAAGCCTCATGAGTTGAATTATGCTACGCGTGATTTGGAGTTAGCAGCCGTAGCGCATGCATTGAAGACCTAGAGACATTTTCTCATTGGAAACCATTGTGAGGTGTACACGGATCACAAGAGTTTGAAGTATATTTTCACGCAGAAGGAGTTGAATCTCAGATAAAGGAGATGGTTGGATCTCATCAAGGATTATGACATGAGATTGCATTATCACCCCGGAAAGGCTAACGTAGTAGCTGACGCATTGAGTCGTAAAAGCCATGTCAACACACTAATGACGGGAGATTTACCAAGGGAGTTAGCCGAAAATCTTCGAGAGCTATGTTTGGAAATAGTTCCGAGAGGCTATGTAGCAGCATTGGAGATTCAGTCTACTTTGATGGATAAGATCAGAGAAGCTCAGAAGACTGACAAGGAGATTGCCTCTATAAAGGAGAAAATGACCAAAGGAAAAGCTAAGGGATTTCATGAGGATGAGCACGATACCTTATGGTTTGAAGACCGTGTTTATGTGCCTAATGATTCGGAGATCAGGAAGTTAATTCTGCAAGAGGCCCATGATTCACCATATTCGATTCACCCAGGAAATACCAAGATGTATTTGGATTTGAAGGATACTTTATGGTGGACTGGAATGAAGAAGGATATTGCGGAGTATGTAGCAGTTTGTGATGTATGCCAGAGGGTAAAGGCAGAGCATCAGAAGCCAGCAGGATTGCTACAGCCATTGCCGATGCCCAAATGGAAGTGGGATAAGTTAGGCATGGATTTTATTACCGGATTGCCCAGAACTCGTTCAGGCTATGACTCGATTTGGGTTGTAGTCGATCGTTTGACAAAGGTAGCTCATTTCATTCCAGTAAAGACTAACTATACTAGTGCAAAGTTGGCAAAGATATACATGACCAGGATCGTCTGTTTGCATGGAGTTCCAAGGAGCATTGTATCAGATAGAGGAACCCAGTTTACCTCAAAGTTCTAGAATCAGTTGCATGAAACTTTGGGTACGAGGCTAGAATTCAGTACAGCTTTCCATCCGCAAACAGATGGACAGACCAAGAGAGTCAATCAGATTTTGGAGGATATGCTGAGAGCTTGTGCGCTAGATTACGGATCTAGTTGGAACGAGAATTTTCCATATGCAGAGTTCTCTTACAACAATAGTTATCAATCCAGTTTGAAGATGGCCCCTTTCGAAGCCTTATACGGAAGGAGGTGCAGGAACCCATTGTCGTGGGATGAAGTTGGAGACTGCCAGTTGTTTGGACCGGATCTGATTAACGAGTCTGAACAGAAAGTGAAATTGATTCGTGATAGGCTCAAGGTAGGCCAGTCCAGGCAGAAGAGCTACGCAGATTCTAAACGCAAGGAGACAGTTTATGAAGTCGGAGACCGAGTTTATCTTCGAGTATCTCCACTTCGAAGAGTTAAGCGCTTTGGAGTTAAGGGAAAGTTAGCGCCACGTTTTGTAGGACCATACAAAGTTTTGGAGCGTATGGGAGAAGTAGCCTATAAGTTAGAATTTCCCGAAGGATTGTCAGGAGTTCACGACGTGTTCCACGTTTCTCAGTTGAAGAAGTGCCACACGGAGATGGATGATATACCGCTGAGAGATATAGTGCCACTGGAAGCGATTCAGTTGGACAATGATTTGACCTATGAGGAGAAACCAGTCAAGATTCTAGAGTATGCCAGTCGAGTCACCCGCAGCAAGGTTATCAAGTTTTGCAAAGTTCAATGGAGCCACCACACGGAGGATGAAGCCACCTGGGAGCGGGAGGAAGAATTGCTAAATGACCACCCTGACCTATTTTCTAGCCAACCCAAATCTCGAGGGCGAGATTCATCTTAAGGGGGGTAGGTTTGCAACATCCCAAATTTTCAATTTGGAATGTTATACATTAGATCATCATTGCATATCATATTTTATTGCATTTTGGTTGATCCTAGAAATTCTACGCAACTCAAGGACCCTTGGAGAGAGTTGGGGATTTCGTTATTTTCATATTTGAGTTTTCTCAAATTTTGAAAATAGGATCATATGATTTTATTTATTTTATCTTCAATTATTTCTATTATCAAAATATGAGAGAGGGAATAAAATGACTTTCCCAAAATAAAGAAATATTGAGGATTTAATAAAAAAATCAAATAAGATTTTATTTTGGTTTTATTTGCTATTTTATTTGAATTTAGGAAAAATGCGCGTTTTTCAAAATTGCATTTAATCCCCAAATAAATGTTCATCCTGTGCGGCTTGATTTTAGAAGCCGGGGAAAATTTAGTTCGGGATTTTTGGAGTCCGTTTAGTATTCCTCTTGTTTTTTTCTGAGCGTAACTTAAAAAAACGCAACCGACCTACCGGGCCGTGTCCGACCTGGACAGTTGGCCCGGCCGGCTTTATAAGCTGGGGAGACCCAGCCGGACACCCCCCCCCAAAACCCTAGCCGCCTAGCCGCCCCGCTGCCGCCGCCCCGACGCCCGCGCCGCCCCGCGCCGCCCCGCCGGACTGCCGCCTCGCCGCCCGCCGGACCGCCGCCCCGCCGCTCGCCGGAGGTAGACCTCGCCGCCGCCGGTTTTTCTCGAAAAACCGATCGGTTTTCCGTCGGTTTTGTTCGGGTTTTTTAGTTTCATTTTTTTAATAGATCGGTTTTCCGGTTTATTTATTTAGCGAGCGTTCGCTCATTCGTTCGTTTTAACGAACGTGTTCATCGTTTAGATCTAGTTAACGAACGTCTGTTCGTTAATCTGTTCGTCGTTTTCTTTTTCTCGGATTAAATCTGCGATTTTTCTGATCACGATTCCTGATTCGTTTTTTTCGTTCTAGTATAATTTTTCGCTCGTTTATCAGAATCATGCGATTCAAGCGCCTGGAGTTTCATCTCGAAACCCTCTTTCCATTTAACCAACTCAAACAAGTTTTTGCCACTGTAAAAATTGCTCTAGATCCAGAATAGTAAACGAAGCTTGTTTCTTTTGCCGTTTGTCTTTCGTTGCTTTGTTTGATTTGATTCTTTTTGCCAACCGGAGTTCTTAAGTTGAACTTTCTGGTTAGATCTCTTATTTGAGTTTTACCTGTGCATTAGTTGAGTACTTATTGTATGATTGTTTGTTTGCGATAGAGTACCCGAAGTGCACCGCTTACTACTTCGAATCGCTAGGTTTCACGGATCATCAGCAAGGCAAGTAACACTTTGATCATACTTCCAACTACCCAGTTTTATTGCATTAGATCAATCCTCACACATTGCATGATTAGGATCTAATTAAATTGTGGGTTTGGGAAGTAGTTGAGGTAGTGCCTATTACCTGTTTATTATCAAACCTTTGGGAGTTACTTCTACGTTTGCTTATTATGCCATGCTATGCTAGTAGACGTGGATTGGGTGAGTGAAATCCATGACAGATGTGAGATTGTTAAATTAAAGTTTTATCTAAGGTGGCAACTTAAATACACATCTGGGTGGATTGAGGCACCTGGGTATTCCAGCGATTGCCTGTTTTCTTTTGGACCGCCACCCAGGCTCAAAGGGATCATGAGATTATTCATGCTAGAAACTTCCGTGTGCAGCCACAAGCTATTATGGGCTCTAGCATAGTTGATTAAGTCGTGTGAACTCTTACAGTGGTAGACTAGTAGATGTAGGGGAAAGTAGGTGTAACGTTCTACCCGATCGTAAGGTGCTAGCACTTCTGAAAGACTATGTCTCGGTCATCCATTTCTTGAACACCATGTAGTGCGAGAAATCAAACGGAGGCGATCGAGTCTTGTGGGGAAAAGTGCGCAAACCTCTGCAGAGTGTATAAACTAATCATGGTTAGCCATGTCCCTGGTTATGGACATCTTGAGTATCTAGTACCTGGATTATCATGTGAATCTGATCATGTTACTCTAAAATTAATTTTGTTGGGTTTTGCTTAATGATGATGCTTAATTGGGATTGAGAATGATGTCAACCATTCTCAATGTTTAACAACCACCATGATAGTTAAATAAAATTTATTCCTTTGAAGTAGGGAAAAAATTGCTTTACGCAAAACTGTAACCATAGAGATTTCCACCAGCCAAATATGCATGTAGTATAGCCTTATTCTTTCATTGCTCTCTATGTGTTACATTGCTAGCATATTCCATGTGCTGACCCATTTCGGGCTGCAACGTTAATGTTGCAGACTTTTCAGACGACGATTAAGGTGCCTTTAGGTCGTGGTTCTATACTCAGTGATGCCGTTGGAGTTGATGGACCCACTTAGCTTCCAAGCCTTCCGCTGTTATCGTTATTAGATGGCCTTAAGCCTTATTTATTGTAATAAGTTCTCTTTGGAGACACTCGATGTAATACGTGTGTGATTGCTACTCTGTTTTAAAATCCTTCAAGTACTGTGTGGTGTCAGCATTACTGATCTAAGGATGACACCTGAGCACAGAGATTGGACCATCTGAGGTCTGGTTGCTACAATCACAAACGGGCGGGAAAACTATATGTTTGTGATAGTTGTTTTATCATACACGATTCGTAACCATGAACTGTTTTTGATGTGGTATGCATCGTAAACATTGCACCACAGAATAGTGTGTGGGATAGTTGTCATGTACGACGATGTTACGATGGTCCGACGTTCGTAATCCTGTCCGACACTCGTATGACGATTAGCTAATCTTCTTAATTAGTTATCGCATACGGTTTGGGAAAAGCGAATGTGTGTGATTTCCTTCTTATCATGCATGTTCTATAATCGTGAACCATTTGTGATGGGTCGCGCATCATAAACGTAGCACCACAGAATACCGACTTCGATGGCAATGCGAGCACAAAGGAGTTGCAAGGATGCAGTTGAAAGATCGTGGATGTCTCCTAGAGGGGGTGAATAGGCGCTTTAAAATAATTACGGTTTAGGCTTGAACAAATGCGGAATAAACCTAGCGGTTAATTTGACAAGCACAAAACCTACAAAAACTAGGCTCACCTATGTGCACCAACAACTTATGCTAAGCAAGATAAACAACTAAGTGATAGCAAGATATATGACAAGAAACAATATGGCTATCACAAAGTAAAGTGCATAAGTAAAGGGCTCGGGTAAGAGATAACCGAGGCACGTGGAGACGACGATGTATCCCGAAGTTCACACCCTTGCGGATGCTAATCTCCGTTTGGAGCGATGTGGAGGCACAATGCTCCCCAAGAAGCCACTAGGGCCACCGTAATGTCCTCACGCCCTCGAACAATGCAAGATGCCGTGATTCCACTAAGGGACCCTTGAGGGCGGTCACCGAACCCGTACAAATGGCAACCCTTGGGGGCGGTCACCGAACCCGTACACTTTGGCAACCCTTGGGGGCGGTCACCGGTACCCGTCAAATTGCTCGGGGCGATCTCCATAGCCTAATTGGAGACCCCGACGCTTTCCCGGAGCTTTACACCACAATGATTGAGCTCCGAACACCACCAACCATCTAGGGCGCCAAGGCACCCAAGAGGAACAAGCTCTAGGGTGCCCAAACACCCAAGAGTAATAAGATTCTCAAACTTCACTTCCACGTATCACCATGGAGAACTCAAGCCGATGCACCAAATGCAATGGCAAGGGCACACGTAGTGCCCAAGTCCTTCTCTCTCAAATCCCACCGAAGCAACTAATGCTAGGGAGGAAAATGAGAGGAAGAACAAGAAGGAGAACACATAGAACTCCAAGATCTAGATCCAAGGGGTTCCCCTCATAGAGAGGAGAAAGTGATTGGTGGAAATGTGGATCTAGATCTCCTCTCTCTTTTCCCTCAAAACTAGCAAGAAACCATGGAGGGATTGAGAGTTAGCAAGCTCGAAGAAGGTCAACAATGGGGAAAGAACACGAGCTTAAAGGATAAGGTTCATTGGGGAAGAAGACCCCCTTTTATAGGAGGGGGAAAATCCAACCGTTATGTGCTTAGCCCGCACACGAGCAGTACTACCGCTCCACGAGCGGTACTACCGCTTGGGCGGAAGAAACAGGGAAAAGGAGCAACAACACATGAACCTTGGGGCGGTAGTACCGCATATGAGCGGTACTACCGCTCACCCCAGCGGTACTACCGCTGGAGGAGCAGAACACGGGACCAAAAGAGGCAGGGCAGAGCAGAATACGACGGCAGTAATGCAGTAGCGGTACTACCGCCTGACCGGAGCGGTACTACCGCTTAGGCAGAACTACCGTGCCTTACTACCGTGCAACTACTGCTATACCCGACACGAAAAGAGCAGGACCCAAAATCGAGGCGGTAGAAGAGCGGCACTGCAGCGGTACTACGGCTGAGAGCTCCAAGCGGTACTACCGCTTGGGCTCACGGTACTGCCGCTGGGACCAGACAAAAGCCACTCTCAAGAAGACAAGAACTGCCATAACTTCTGCATATGAGCTCCGAATTGAGAAAACTCAAGCTTGTTGGAAACAAGACGACGAGTAGCATCAAAACAGCAACTGGTTATAGAAAGAAGAGGCAGGGGAGGTATGCCTAACAAATGGAGGAGTGAGACCTCTAACAGAGAAGAACGGGCATAACCTCCAACATCAAAAACATCATAGAAGATGCATGTGAACTCCGTTTTCGATGAACTCGAGCTTGTCATCAAGATGACCATAAGCTCTAAGACTCACAAAGAGAACCAAAAAAGAACCAAGAAAGATGATGCAAGGATGCAATGGTTTGAGCTCTCTACGAACAATACGATCAAGCTACTCATCGAGAGCCCCCCTTGATAGTACGGCAATCGATCCTATAACCCGGTCTCCCAACCACCACTATGAGACCGGTAAAATAGAAAACCTATCAAGGGCAAACCTTTGTCTTGAACATAGTCCACTTGAGCTAGATGATGACGATATTGACTTCCTCAAGTTGGACCACCTTTCTTGATTGTGTTGGCTCGATGAAGACTAGTTGATTGCTCCCCCATACTCCACTATGGGTGAGCCACTCTTCCGCACATCTTCACAAGTCCATTGTCACCACAAAGGACGGCAAGCTTCAAGCATCTGATCTCTTCGTGATGCTCCACTTGAACTTGCACACCGCAACCTAACCCCACAAAGAACCCTCGCGAAGACCATGGGTTATTACACAAAGCGTAATTGACAATGCTTACCATACCATGGGATCACTTGATCCCTCTCGGTACATCTTCTACGCTTTGTGGGTTGATCAACTTGATTCACTCTTTGACTTAGTCTTGATCAACCTCTCACAAGACCAATCTTTAGGTAATTCCTTGAATAGCACCTTCGTCGACACAAACTCTCCTTGAAACCAACACATGTACTCCAAGAAAAGCCTATGGACAAAACCTTCAAATATAACTCAAGGAAACCATTAGTCCATAGAAATTGTCATCAATTACCAAAACCAAACATGGGGGCACCGCATGTTCTTTCAGCAGTGTCTGGGTGGCTCCCTATCCCCGACGGTTTTTGGGTCGTGTGGGAAGGACCCCCCCGATCGCAGTCACTCACTTGGCGACGGTTCCAAATGCCGTCGCGGAAAGGGGTTAAAAACTGTTTGTATAGCACCTTGTTGTACCAGGGAATGAACATCACATTGTGAATAACTGAAATATAAACAAGGCATATATGCTCACTATAGCAACCAAATATAGCCATTGAAAACTGGAGAAAGGCTCACTACAACCAACCTAACAAGCAAATATAGATAAACAAGGTATCTGCTTGAAAACTGGACAGAGGCTCATTGCAACCATCCTAACAAGCAAATACAGATAAACAAGGCATCTTCTTGAAAATTGCACAAAGGCTCACTACAACCAACCTAACATGCAAATACAAATAAATAAGGCATTGCTACTTCTTGAGCTTGCGTTGTTTTTTCCCTTGAAGAGAAAAGGGTGATGCAGCAAAGTAGAGGTAAGTATTTCCCTTAGTTTGAGAACCAAGGTACCAATCCAGTAGGAGACGATGCACAAATCACCTAATACCTGCACAAACAATCAAACAACTTGCACCCAACGCGATAAATGGGTTGTCAATCCCTTCACGGTTACTTGCAAAAGTGAGATCTAATAGAGATAGATAAACGGTAAAGTAAATATTTTCGGTATTTTTGGTTTATAGATCGGAAAGTAAAAGATTGCGAAAATACTAGATCAAAAACTAATATTGTAGATATGGAAAATAGACCTGGGGGCCTTAGGTTTCACTAGAAGCTTCTCTCAAGATAGCAAATAATACAATGGGTGAACAAATTGCTGCCGAGCAATTCATAGAAAAGCGCAAAGTTATGATGATGTCTAAGGCAATGATCATGAATATAGGCATCACGTCCATGTCAAGTAGACCGAAACGATTCTGCATCTAATACTATTACTCCGCACATCGACCGACTCCTGCCTGCATCTAGTGTATTAAGTTCATGAAGAACAGAGTAACACATTAAGTAAGATGACATGATGTAGAGGACTAAACTCAAGCAATATGATGAAACCCCCATTTTTTATCCTCGATGGCAACAATACAATACGTGCCTTGCTTCCCCTACTCTCACTGGGAAAGGACACTGCAAGATTGAACCCAAAGCTAAGCACTTCTCCCATTGCAAGAAAACCCAATCTAGTTGGCCAAACCAAACCGATAGTTGGAAGAGAATTACAAAGATATCAAATCATGCATAAAATAATTTAGAGAAGATTCAAATAATATTCATAGATAAGCTGATCATAAATCCACAATTCATCGGATCTCTACAAACACACCACAAAAGAATAATACATTGGATAGATCTCCAAGAACATCGAGGAGAACATGGTATTGAGAATCAAAGAGAGAGAAGAAGCCATATAGCTACTAGCTATGGACCCGTAGGTCTGAGCTAAACTACTCACGCTTCATCGGAAGGGCAATAGAGTTGATGTAGAAGCCCTCCATGATCGAATCCCCCTCCGGCAGGGTGCCGGAAAAGGTCCCTAGATGGGATCTCATGGGTACAGAAGGTTGCAGCGGTGGAAAAGTGTTTTCGTGGATGCCTCTGGTGGTTTGGGGATATTTGGGAATATATAGGCGAAATAATTAGGTCACGGGGGGCCCACAAGGGTGGGGGCGCACCCTACGTCCTTGTGGCCGCCTCGTGGCTCCTCCAACTTCATCTCCAAGTCTCCCAGTTGTCTTCTGGTCCAAGAAAAATCATCGCGAAGGTTTCATTCCATTTGGACTTCGTTTGGTATTCCTTTTCAGCGAAACTCAAAAACAAGGAAAAACAGAAACTGGCACTGGGCTATAGGTTAATAGGTTAGTCCCAAAAATAAAATAAAATAAAATAACATATTAATGCATATAAGACATCCAAAACAGATAATATAATAGCATGGGACAATAAAAAATTATAGATACGTTGGAGACGTATCAAGCATCCCTAAGCTTAATTCCTGCTCGTCCTCGAGTAGGTAAATGATAAAAATAGAATTTTTTATGTGGAATGCTACCCAACATATTTATCCATCTAATTCTCTTTATTGTGGCAAGAATGTTCAGCCCATAAGATTCAGTTTAATATTGACATGAAAACAATAATACTTCAAGCATACTAACAAGGCAATTATGTTTTCTCAAAATAACATGGCCAAAGAATGCTTATCCCTACAAAATCATATAGTCTGGCTATGCTCCATCTTCATCACACAAAATATTTAAATCATGCACAACCCCGATGACAAGCCAAGCAATTGTTTCATACTTTTGGTGTTCTCAAACTTTTTCAACTTTCACGCAATACATGAGCGTGAGCCATTGACATAGCACTACAGGTGGAATAGAATATGGTGGTTGTGGAGAAGACAAAAAGAAGAAGATAGTCTCCCATCAACTAGGAGTATCAACGGGCTATGGATATGCCCATCAATAGATATCAATGTGAATGAGTAGGTATTGCCATGCAACGGATGCACTAGAGCTATAAGTTTACGAAAGCTCAAAAAGAAACTAAGTGGGTGTGCATCCAACTCGCTTGCTCACGAAGACCTAGGGCAATTTGAGGAAGCCCATCATTGGAATATACAAGCCAAGTTCTATAATGAAAAATTCCCACTAGTATATGAAAATGACAACATAGGAGACTCTCTATCATGAATATCATGGTGCTACTTTGAAGGACAAGTGTGGTAAAAGGATAGTAACATTGTCCCTTCTCTCTTTTCTCTCATTTTTTTATTTGGGCCTTCTCTCATTTTTTTGGCCTCTTTTTTTCGTCCGGAGTCTCATCCCGACTTGTGGGGGGAATCATAGTCTCCTTCATCCTTTCCACACATGGGACAATGCTCTAATAATGAAGATCATCACACTTCTATTTACTTACAACTCAAGAATTACAACTCGATACTTAGAACTAAATATGACTATATGAATGCCTCCGGTGGTGTACCGGATGTGCAATGAATCAACAGTGACATGTATGAAAGAATTATGAAAAGTGGCTTTGCCACAAATACGATGTCAACTACATGATCATGCAAAGCAATATGACAATGATGGAACATGTCATAATAAAATGGAACAGTGGAAAGTTGCATGGTAATATATCTCAGAGTGGCTATGGAAATGCCATAATAGGTTGGTATGGTGGCTGTTTTGAGGAAAGTATATGGTGGGTGTATGGTACCGGCGAAAGTTGCGCGCTACTAGAGATGTTAGCAATGGTGGAAGGGTGAGAGTGCGTATAATCCGTGGACTCAACATTAGTCATAAAGAACTCACATACTTATTGCAAAAATCTATTAGTCATTGAAACAAAGTACTACGTACATGCTCCTAGGGGGATATATTGGTAGGAAAAGACCATCGCTCTTCCCCAACCACCACACATAAGGAAGACAATCAAAAAATACCTCATGCTCCAACTACGTTACATAACGGTTCACCATACGTGCATGCTACAGGAATCACAAACCTTAACACAAGTATTTATCCAATTCACAATTACTCACTAGCATGACTCTAATATCACCATCTTTATATCTCAAAACAATCATAAGGAATCAAACTTCTCATAGTATTCAATGCACACTTTATATGAAAGTTTTTATTATATCCCTCTTGGATGTCTATCATATTAGGACTAAATTCATAACCAAAGAAAATTACCATGTTGTTTAGAGACTCTCAAAATAATATAAGTGAAGCATGAGAGTTCAATCATTTCTACAAAATAAAGCCACCGCCGTGCTCTAAAAAGATATAAGTGAAGCACCAGAGCAAAATTGCCTAGCTCAAAAGATATAAGTGAAGCACATAGAGTATTCTAATAAATCATGATTCATGTGTGTCCCTCTCAAAAGGTGTGTACAGCAAGGATTATTGTGGAAAACTAAAAAGTAAAGTCTCAAATCATACAAGACGCTCCAAGCAAAACACATATCATGTGGTGAATAAAAATATAGCCTCAAGTAAAGTTACCGATAGACGAAGACGAAAGAGGGGATGCCTTCTGGGGCATCCCCAAGATTAGGCTCTTGGTTGTCCTTGAGTATTACCTTGGGGTGCCTTGGGCATCCCCAAGCTTAGACTCTTGCCACTCCTTATTCCATAGTCCATCACATCCTTACCCAAAACTTGAAAACTTCATAACACAAAACTCAACAGAAAATCTCATAAGCTTCGTTAGTATAATAAAATAAATCACCACTTTTGGTACTGTTGTGAACTCATTATTTATTTATATTGGAGTAATATTTATTGTATTCCAACTTTTCCATGGTTCATACCCCCCGATACTACCCATAGATTCATCAAAATAAGCAAACAACACATAGAAAACAGAATCTGTCAAAAACAGAACAATTTGTAGTAATCTGTAACTCTCGAATACTTCTGTAACTCCAAAAATTCTGAAAAATAGGAAAACCTCGGCAATTTGTGTATCAATATTCTGCAAAAAGAATCTGTATTTTATCATGCTTTTGTTAAAAAATGAGAATTGTTTTCCTGAGTGCAAAAGTTTCTGTTTTCCAGCAAGATCAAATCAACTATCGCCGTAAGCCATCCTAAAGGTCTTACTTGGCACAAACACTAATTAAAACACAAAAACCGTATCTAATCAGAGGCTAGATGAACTATTCATTGCAAAACATGACCTAAAAACAAGAAAAAATTAAAATTTGGTTGCCTCACATGAAAGATAGCAATTGAAACACGAAGAGAGCATCATGTAGCATGTGAAAAACACATCTAAGTCTAACATACTTCCTATGCATAGGCATCTTATAAGCAAACAAATTATCAAGGCAAGCAAAAACTAGCATATGCAAGGAAGAAGAAAGGAACAATAGCAATCTCAACATAACGAGAGGTAATTTAGTAACATGAAAATTTCTACAACCATATTTTCCTCTCTCATAATAATTGCATGTAGGATCATAATAAAATTCAACAATAACTATCACATAAAATATTCTCAACATGATCCACATGCATGCAAAGTTGACACTCCTCCAAAATAGTGGGATTATCATCAAATAAAGTTATGACCTCTCCAAACCCACTTTTATAAAAAAAATATCATAAGACTTATCAATCTCCAAAGTAGTGGGATCATTATTTCCTAAAGTTGACACTCTTCCAACCCCGCTTTCAATATTATAGCAAACATATTCATCATGAGGCTTAAATAAATTTTCAAGATCATAAGAAGTATTATCACCCCAATCATGATCATTGCAACAAGTAGTGGACATAGCAAAACTAGCATCCCCAAGCTTAGGGTTTTGCATATCATTAATACGATGGACATTAGTAGAATTTATAATAACATCATTGCAATCATGCTTTTCATTCAAGGAGCTATCGTGAATCACTTTATAGTTTTCTTCTTTCAACACTTCATCACAATTTTCGGATTCACGAATTTCAAGCAAAACCTCATAAAGATAGTCTAGTGTACTCAACTCACTAGCAATTGGTTCATCATAGTTGGATCTTTTAAAAAGATTAGCAAGTGGATGAGGATCCATAAACTCTTTGCTTCTGATTTTCAATAAACACACAATTATACCAAGCAAATGAGCAAACAAACCAAGTAAGACATAAGGGCAAACGAAAAGACGAAGGAAAAAGGGTGAAGAAAAGGGCAAATCTTTTCGAAAATTGTTTTAGAAGTGGGAGGGAGGAAAACAAGAGGGAAGTGGAGAACAATGTAATGCAAGAGATGAGAGTTTATGATGGGTACTTGGTATGTATTGACTTGGCATAGATCTCCCCGGCAATGGCGCCAGAAATTCTTCCTGCTACTTCTTACGCTTGTGTTGGTTTTTCTCTTGAAGAGGAAACGGTGATGCAGCAAAGTAGAAGTAAGTATTTCCCTCAGTTTGAGAACCAAGGTATCAATACTTTAGGAGACAACACACAAATCACCTAATACCTGCACAAACAATGAAACAACTTGCACCCAACGCGATAAAGGGGTTGTCAATCCCTTCACAATTACTTGCAAAAGTGAGATCTGATAGAGATAGATAAACGGTAAAGTAAATATTTTTGGTATTTTTGATTTATAGATCGGAAAGTAAAAGATTGCAAAAATAGTAGATCGGAAACTAATATTGTAGATCAGAAACTTATATGATGGAAAATAGAAACTTATATGATGGAAAATAGAAAATTATATGATGGAAAATAGATCCGGGGGCCATAGGTTTCACTAGAGGCTTCTCTCAAGATAGCAAATAATATGATGGGTGAACAAATTGCTGTCGAGCAATTGATAGAAAAGCGCAAAGTTATGATGATATCTAAGGCAATGATCATGAATATAGGCATCACGTTTGTGTCAAGTAGACCGACACGATTCTGCATCTACTACTATTACTCCACACATCGACCGACTCCTGCCTGCATCTAGAGTATTAAGTTCATGAAGAACAGAGTAACGCATTAAGTAAGATGACATGATGTAGAGGAATAAACTAAAGCAATATGATGAAAACCCCATCTTTTTATCCTCGATGGCAACAATACAATACATGCCTTGCTGCCCCTACTGTCACTGGGAAAGGACACCGCAAGATTGAACCCAAAGCTAAGCACTTCTCCCATTGCAAGAAAAACCAATCTAGTTGGCCAAACCAACCGATAGTTCAAAGAGAATTACAAAGATATCAAATTATGCATAAAATAATTCAGAGAAGATTCAAATAATATTCATAGATAAGTTGATCATACATCCACAATTCATCGGATATCGGCAAACACACCGCAAAAGAATATTACATCGAATAGATCTCCAAGAACATCGAGGAGAACATGGTATTGAGAATCAAAGAGAGAGAAGAAGCCATCTAGCTACTAGCTATGGACCCTTAGGTCTGAGGTAAACTACTCACGCTTCATCGGAAGGGCAATAGAGTTGATGTAGAAGCCCTTGGTGATCGAATCCCCCTCTGGCGGGGTGCCGGAAAAGGTCCCTAGATGGGATCTCATGGGTATAGAAGGTTGCGATGGTGGAAAAGTGTTTTCGTGGATGCCTTTGGTGGTTTGGGGATATTTGGGAATATATAGGCGAAAGAATTAGGTCAGGAGGGTCATGGGGCCCACAAGGGTGGGGGCGCCCTACACCCCTGGGCGCGCCCTCCGTCCTTGTGTGTGCCTTGTGGCTCCTCTGACTTCATCTCCAAGTCTCCTAGTTGTCTTGTGGTCCTAGAAAAATCATCGCGAAGGTTTCATTCTGTTTGGACTCTGTTTGGTATTCCTTTTCTGCGAAACTCAAAAACAAGGGAAAACATAAATTGGCACTGGGCTCTAGGTTAATAGGTTAGTCCCAAAAATAATATAAAATAGCATATTAATGCATATAAAACATCAAAACAGATAATATAATAGCATGGAACTATAAAAAATTATAGATACGTTGGAGACGTATCAGGCATCTACTTGAAAACTAGACAAATGATCACTACAACCAACCTAACAACCAAATACACATAAACAAGGCATCTACTTACTATAAACAACCAAATATAGACATTCGTGAAACTGAAGTGGACAATCCATACTTAAACATTAGATAGCCCTATTGAACATTACATTTTTGCATAACACGACACAGTTAAAATATCGCATGGAAAAAGCTACTACACCAATGGGTACGAGTTGGCTAGCTAGGAAAAAGTAAGATTTGTTGATAGAATATTGCCTCACTTATCATGGATGGGATCCTTCCACTTGGAAGAGCACATACCCATGGGTGTACTCCCTGGTGTCGTAGATGGGTTGTTTCACCTAGTGGGTGCCCTTCTCGTGATCGTGGTCGATGAGATCTGACTTGGCAGTTGAGGATCCCAAGTCACCGCCGTAGAACGTGTCATTAAGAAATGAAAAAATGGGCTCGATGGTGTACAAGGATCGTGAATCATTGACAACGAGGCAGAGGAGATCAGCGGAGGGGCCTTCAAAGAGATCGACAGTGGTTGAGCGAGAGGCGTTGGGGATGGACCACTTAACCTGTGACATGGTCCACGTGAAGCCATCGTTGTCGATGATCTTGATGTCCTAAGATACAGGAATACGCGAACCCGCTGACATGAAGCCTTCGGCATAGCAACACATTCAATGTCCTCGTCGGCTTTCGTGACGAGGTGTTCCTCTGGGAATGACAGCTCAACACGAACGGTGGCCACCTCGCCATCGTCCGGTGGAGAGGCCATGATAGACCTCCTTTTGGCCGTACGCTCCTCGGGCTCCCTAGGATACGTGGTCGGGCTTAGGCTGTGACTCTCTGGAGTAGGGGATGGGGATCTGGGGGAGGGACACCGCAGGTCTCATCTAAAAACGCAGGGGGGTGAGGGTATGGGGATCGATGGGTAACCTGAACTTATCTAAGCTAGGAGGCATGGGCAGACCGACAGAGGTTGGTCATGGAGGGCGACGATGGCGGCGAGATAGGGTTCAAGCGAGGGGGAGGGGTGGGTGTGTGTGTTGACTGTGTAGGGGGTACGTTGATGTTTGAGGATATGTCGCGGCTACTGAAAATTTTAGTAATGGTGGTGGATGACGAAGGGCGACGGTTCAAATGCCTCGGATACTAGAATTTTACTATAAGGTCGGTGGTGGAGGAGTGAGGGCAACGATTGAAATACTGCGGCTACTAAAATTTCGGTAAATGAATTGAAGCGGGGCAGGAGCAACCAAGATCGCACACGGTCCAAACATAATAATTGTGTATGATAATAAGGAAAGCCACGAAACCACCAAATTTTGCATCGCTCAAGGCAGGTAGCTTTTTTGAGATTTCTAGCTAGTTGGTTCATCACACACGGTTCATCCTAATTTTCAGACGCGGACGTGGAATTCATCCTAAACATCCTGTATACATTACCCTTTACCCTTGTCGGCGCTTGCGAAGTTGTGACAATTTTACAGGGCACAAACGTCGCACACGGATAATTTGGTGCACCCGTGTCCGTTGCGTGTATGTTCACAAAGAGTTGTTTCATCCGAGTCGTCTGCTATTTTATATAGCTCCATTTGGCAACAAAAAATGCCAAAAAATGTGAGAGAGAGTCAGAACACAACCACACCAGCATGTGGCCCAAATATAATATGTATGAAAAGGGTGGTGTGTGATGTTCAAATTCCCAGTGCACAACTTTGATGTGGCACATTATGCATATATATGCATGCATAAAAGCATCCAGTACAACAGAAAAGGGTTCATGACATGAGGTCCTGAGGGATAGACCGCACGGGCCCACAGGTGGGCGCATTGTCGAGGATCGGGTGAGAGGGGCCAGAAGACAACCACCACCTGGAAGTGGCCAAATATATGTAGGAATAAAAGGGTGATGTGATGTTTAAATACAAAATGCACAACTTTGATGTGGCACCTGCCTCGCAAACCGAAAAGCCCCCTTGGATATCTATAATGACAGTTTATGGTCGCAGGGTGCCTTACCCACCCCCACTTCGTGTATGCGGGATGCATACACTCATACTTTGGTCGGACATGCATGTCATCGTGACCTACCATAACACGGACCATGTGAATCTATCTTGGTCAAATGACCACAGTTGTTGTCGATCAACAAGGGATACAATAGACTGAGAGGGCCCATGGATTGAACCATAATCAAAAACTGCACGAGAGGGTCCAGAAAACCAGCACCACATGCATGCGGCCCAAATTAATGTACGTAAGAAGGGGTAGCGTTTTTTAAATACCCAATAATGTAAAATTTTGATGTGGTGCCTACCTCACAAACCAGACAACCCCATGAAAGCTAGGTAATTAAGGACGACATATGTAGGGTGTCGGTCCAACCCACCAATTCAACTGCGTGGGAGGGAATCCTGAGAACGCATGAGCTCGAACTTTGCTCGGACATGCATGTCACCATGACCTGCCGTAACATGAAGCAGGAGGAATACATTCATGGCCAAACCTCCTCTCATTGTCAGTCAACGGATGATATATATAGACCCCACGGATCCACAGATAGGCGTGTCATTGTAAACCGCACAAGGGAGACGAGGTCGATCAGAACACCTATACCCTGCATGCGGCCCAAATATATGTATATATGTGTGGTGTGATGTGTGTAAATCCTCAATGCACAACTTTGATGGGGAACCAACTGCATTACAAACCGAACACTGTACCCTAGGAAGCCAGGTTCAAGATGTTTGGTGTCGGTTCCCCAACTTCGAGCCAGCGAGAGGGAATCCAATGCATGTGCTCAAACTTAATTTGGTCTGACATGCCACCATGACCTATCGTAACACAGACCAAGAGGAACTCGTCATGGTCAAACCCTTCTCGTGCGTTGTGGGTCAAAGGGATAGATCGTGCGGGCCCACGGATATCGATCATTCTCCAATTTTTCAAAACAACAAATAACAAAAAACACCATTCTCCAAATTTTCAAAACAAGGATAGAAACTTCCCACCCGGTCACCCAACCTCCAGCCACATCACACTTGACCTATGCATTCTCTTCGAACCAGCTAGCGAAAGGGAAGATGTACCTTGTTGATTAGAATTGTCTCCCCGCATTTAAGGCGTATCCCGATGGTCTTCATGTGGGTCCTACTCCCAATCCCACACGTTTGTGCTTTCAAAAACTGTGTGCAATCTTTACATACATGACCACTTCCATGCAAACTTACATATTTTTTTACATAAAATTGGCTGAAAGAAGCAAAAGCTTTGACTTTTCATTAATTAAGAAGAAGATGGTTGCCTAGTTAATTGTGAAAAACCGGGTGAAAACCGATACAAATAGGGCCTAAACCTACGGGAACTCTTGGTTGAGCATGAACTGGTACATGCCTTCATCCATGTGTCTGATACACTTGCGAAACTACTGTACCGCGATATTGATCTCCGCTCAAGATATTTCATCGGCGACGGTCTCTTCCAAGCCACGATGAGCATTTTGCTCTGCTTCATCGTTGGCGGCACCTGGGGGGCCAAGGAGGTCGAAGAGCCAATCGACCAGCCCATTGGCATTGTGGCCGTGGATTCTGGTGGTGCATAGCCGTCCGGGGCAATTATGGCGCTGATGGCAGCGGCCCATTCCTGGCGGGGAATCGAGACGCTTACCGACCCTAGAAATGGCCTCTTGAGTGGTTGAGTCAATAGGATGCTGACACGGTTGTTCTCAAATAATGCAGCACACCACACCTGATGTGCGGAGGCGTTCTCCTGCTCTTGCGTGGCAGCGCTTTGCCACTCTTGCTCTGCTCCGCTCCATGGGCGACGACGAACACATGTGTAGACATTGTCCGCTCAAGCACCGGGGCGCGATGATACCGCTCACGCTCAGCGACACACTGCCGCTCTTACTGAGCGGTGCCCTGCCTCCCTTGCTCGGCTTGCTCTGGATCGTTCTGCTCATAGAGGAGGTTGATGATGAGGGTGGCGCTTCACCGGATTGGCATGCTTGAACTGGTATACTGTGGTATGGCCGATGTGTCGCCACCTAGCCTTCTATGCCCACTAACACTGGCAGCAGGAAACCGATGGGAGGAGTGGCGGGAAGCCGATTGGGGGAGTGGTGGGAAACGGTGTTGTGTTTGGATATATATAACACCACTAATATGGAACCCTGATGATGTGGGCGGCGCTTCACCGAATGGGAATGAACTACAAACATCTTGGCGTCCTGGCTTGGCCCCATACATTGAGAATCTTAGTTTTTAAATCCCCGTAAATCCAAAACTCACCTAAAATTCATGAAACTTGGCATGGTGTCATGGAATGCCACATATATGTTGTTGTAAAAAATATGTCCAATTTGGAGCAAGTTTTGGTACAAGCCTCTTGCAAACCGGAGCTTCTCACAAAAAGTCTCGTGGTTCCGACATGTCACCCTTGTGGGCAAAATGACATTCGCTTCCTCTTCTCGCCTTGGAATTTTTTTCTATAGGCAACATAGACCAATAGGAGTTCGTGCTAAATAGGGAATTATGCATGGTTAATTTTACCTTTTTAGACATTAATTGAGTTTTCTAGGCATTTAATATGCATAATTCAAATAAATCCAAACTCGCCTGAAATTCATGAAACTTGGCATCATGTCATGACATGGGACATATATGTCGTGGTAAATATTTTGTCCAATTTGAGACAAGGCGCACACATTAACAGCCAATATAGGCATTTTATAACAAATAGCTGACACATTATTATTGCAGACAGTTTTATTGTTTGAACTATGAGCGTTCCACTACCCATTTATGTGCCGCCACGCGTCCCACCTTTTATTGGAGAGTACTACCTCTGTCCTGGTTTATTGGTTCTCTTTGTATTTTGTGCCAAAATATGATCATAAATTTAACCATAGTAGGTGGTGTGTGTGCGGCTGTTTGATTAGACGGGGCGAGTGGGAGAAGTCCACCGCGCAGGCTCGATGGGACGCGTATGAGCAGTCCACAGCGCAGGCTTGACGGGACGTGTGCGAGGAGTCCGCCGCGCAGGCTCGACGGGACACGTGCGAGCAGTCCACCGCACAGGCTCATCGAGAAGCGAGCCCTTTGACCTCCACCAGCCGCCCGCCTCGCTCCCAACTTCCGCATTAATGGCGGGCGAGCCCGCTGCGAGATATGGGCGGCAAAGCCGCTGTTTAACATGCGGTTAATGAACCTGGACGGAGGTAGTTTGCTTGTGATCCCACGGCCACGATCAACAGTAGCATTGTTTTGTTCGTGCCTCACCGAGAACATGACTTGTAGCCTATTTTTGACTCATATACATGTACCTACGAACGAAATAATACAACAACAAATTTATAATGGCAACGGATAATAATTGTCTTACATATTCAGGATAATTTAAAATGCCACATGCGGCAATGCCCAAAAGACACAGGGGTAAGAGAAGAAGGAAGACACAGACAACGATCTCGGTCATTGATCTATACTCGATGCGTCACTGGGCACGGAGTTCCTCCATCACCTTTTTCACATCCTCATGACTTTGCTTGACAGCAGCCACGGATTCCTCGATCAGCAGCTCGCGCTCGATGCGGAGCTTCTTCAAGTGGTCATTGATCTATACTCGATGCGTCACTGGGCACGGAGTTCCTCCATCACCTTTTTCACATCCTCATGACTTTGCTTGACAGCAGCCACGGATTCCTCGATCAGCAGCTCGCGCTCGATGCGGAGCTTCTTCAAGTCATCCATAAGCTCCTCGACGACGGCTTTCAGCTTCATCCTTGAGGCATTGCTCTTCTCATGCAGCTTCTTCCAGCCGACGCCCTCCTCCTTATCGAGCTCATGGTGGAGCTTCTCCTTGTCACTCATGAGTTGCACGATGAGGCCGGTCACCTTCTCAACTGAGGCATCGCTAACCTCTAGCAGCTTGACCAAGCCGGTGGTCGGCTCTTGCTGCTTAATTAGGTCAACGATAATGTCGTCGTCACTAGCTAAGGACTTTAGCACCGCCAGCACATCGAGTTTGTCGATGTGGCGAGTGTGCTTGTGAGAGCCCCTGCATGCCCTTGAGAGCTCGGCCGAGGCCTCCATGGTGCGGCAGGACATCTCTGTTGCTGCTGCCGCGGCGCGAAGAGACCTCTCTGTTGCTTCTGTGGCCTTGGTCTTTGCTCCCTGGTTATATCTCGACCCATAACTCCTCCTACCAGCCTTGGCAGACGCAAGGAACGACTTAACAAGAAAAACCTTTTTTATGAGGGGAGGAATGTGAAGTAATTTTTGAGTGGGCAGTTTTTATAGCCTAATGCTAAGTGGGAACACGTTTGGGTTTGATCAGTGTGAACAGATTTGCAATTACTCATTGCATGGTAATTTGGAATGTGATGGAAAAGAAGCTCAAAATTTACTGATGGTTTTGGGTTCGATGCCCGGTATGGTTCCCTGATGGCGTACGTAGGCCCGCATTCTCGAATGTGTATGTGTCTGGTCACTATCACACACGGTCCAAATATCGTCATCGTGGGTTTTGGGTTCGATGCCCGGTATGGTTCCCTGATGGCGTACGTAGGCCCGCATTCTCGAATGTGTATGTGTCTGGTCACTATCACACACGGTCCAAATATCGTCATCGTGTCCGAGGGATGGACCGTCGCGCCTCCCATGGGTGCCAGGCGGTTGAGCAGACCTGCTATATGCAGGTGGTTGCTTGCCGTTGAGGCGGCCACGACGCGCTCTGCTTGCCGTTGAAGCCAATTTACAATGGCAACGGTTAATAAATGTCTTATATATTCAGGATAACTTAAAATGCCACATGCGACAACGCCCAAAAGGCACAGAGGCAAGAGAAGGAAGACACGGACAATGATACGGGTTGCTGCTCTCTACTTCTTGATGGGTTGTTGGGCACGGAGTTGCTCCATCTCCTTCTTCATCGCCTCCAGGACCTACATATGATTAGTGACTTAAAATGTCGATAAGCGACATTTCCATACAATTATAATAAAATATAGGCTAAAAGGTTGAGGTGAGGCCTTCCAACGACGGTCTTCTCGAACTACATGATCAGCATATCACCCTTGTGGCCGTTCATTCAGAGTGTCTGGACCCGCGGCCATGGTACTCGTCTCCGCACGCGGAGATGCTGCTGCTGGGAGGCTCTTAGGGCTGTTGCGCCTCATCTAGTAGAGCTTGACAGCCTGCAATCGCGCGCATGACACGCCCATGGAACCGCTCCATCTCCATGTTTCTCCACTGGTAGCAAATTTCATCCATGACCTACATCCCCAACGTATTACGTTGGCGTTGTTCTATTTCGTCGGTGACGTCAACTCCGCCAACGAGGCGCTCGAGCCTGGCCACCACTTCGTCGGAATCAAGGATGGCACGACCGTCGGTGACAATGATGAGGCGGCAAACAGAATGTCTCATAACTGAACCGCGGATGACCTCTGCCCATTCCTGGCGGGGAATCCCACTCTCGATCAGCACCAGTGACGGTGGTTCTTCGGGTGGGTCGTCGGTCATGCCGCCTAGCAGCTCTAGATCTTTTGCATGATGGATGGCAAACTGCTCTTCCCACTTCTTCTACAATACGTCCATTGTGCGCCCAAGGAACAACACGGCGATATCGCTAGATGGGCCATGGCGCCTGCACCGGTCGACGAAGCTCTTGCTCTCCGACCTCCTCTGGCTCGTTCTCCTCGTCGAAGATGTAATGCATGAATGGGCCAACGTCGAAGCTTTGGTCGCGTGGGATGCTTGGAATAATAAATGGTAGATGGGTGTGGACTAGATCTGCGCATAGTGTCACTATGGTGTGTTGTCGTCTGGGTCATATAAAGCTAGCCACTCGCTGGTGGTGGGAAACCGATGGGGGAGGAGGCGGGAATCATTGGCGTGGATTGTGCGACATGTGTATAACATCATTAATTTCTACACTGGGCGTCTGTGTTGGTATGTATGAGATGGTATATGAATCCGCTGGCTTGTTGACGGCTATTCCCTGCGTGTTCAACTGATATATGCATGTGGTTGCCCGCCGTTGAGGCGGCCGTGCCACGCTCTGCTCACGTCCCTCCGCGCACTCTGCTTGTCGTTGAGGCGACCGCGACGCGCTCTGCTCGTGTCCCTTCACGCGCACTCTACCAGCGGTTGGAGCTGGTGCACAATCATGTTGGGGGGCCCCATATGCATGCGGTTGCGCCACGCGCATCACTAGGATGCAGTTATGTGCGACAAGATGGAGTTACGCACTACAAAACTCCCAGCCGAACGTGTCGATATTCTAGGCCATCCGGCCTCCCCATTTATTCATGCAGCCATTATAACCTTAGTCTCTTCAACCTTTCGATCGCTCCCCACACCACAATAAGCACACCCACGCCGAGAGAGGATATCTAGCAGCACCCCAATGGAGTTTAGTGTGCATCATATGGACATCCACGTGAGGGACAAGGACCTCTCGGTGGTGTACACGAATGACCCGACCGTGGTGGAGGACTCCATAAACACCATGGATCAATTGCTTGCTGAGCACAAGTACAAAAGTGGTCGGTATCGACCTCCAGTAGACCGACGGTCCTCCCGGGTATGATCAGAAGGTTACTGTCGCCCAGTTGTGCGCGCGCCATCACGTCCTCATCTATCACTACTACCTAGCCACAAGGCCTTACAAGCGTTTTGCCAGGTTTATCAACAACCCTAACTACAAGTTCACTACGGTGGACACCATTGATGATGTAAAAGTGCTCGAGACTTCGGGCTTGGCCCGCCAGAAGCTTATCGACATCCATGTTCACTACAGGATCTGGGGCACCATTAAGTAGAAGGCCTCCCTAGTTAACCTCGTCGTGGCAATCATCGACCCCTACTACAGTAACATGAAGGATGCCGACAACTAAAAATCCTACAGTCTGGCACTGGGCCTCGGTGCGGAGACTGGATGAATATCACCTCAAGTTCGCAGCCAAGGATGTGTACACATGCTACAAGATGTACATGTGGATCGTTGACATAAGGAAGTGCCTCCTTACTGTAGACGACGAGGGATTGAGCCACATGCAGAGCAGTGACGGCAAGCTTCACAAGAAGAAGTAGATGATGATTAGTGTTTATCCTAGTTTATTATGCATGTAACACTACTAGAAAAGGGCTGCTAGTGGCGCACCTATTTTCGCTACTAATGGCGCACTACTAGTGCGCCACTAGCATCACGCCATTAGAAATTTTTTCTAATGGCGCACCTATGGTGCGCCATTAGAATCTGGTATTCTAATGGCGCACCGTTGGTGCACCATTAGTATGGCCCACGGTGCACCATTAGTATCTGGTATACTAATGGCGCATCACATAGAAGTGTGCCATTAGTAACAAATTTTTTCAAATTTTTTTCTGAATTTTTTTTAATTTTTTTCAAAAAATTTCAATTTTTTTTCGTTTTTTCTTAATCTCAGGTCATTATGTCTTAATCTCGAGTCAATATGCATGTAACACTACTAGAAAAAGGGCTGCTAGTGGCGCACCTATTTTCGCTACTAATGGCGCACTACTGGTGGGCCACTAGCATCACGCCATTAGAAATTTTTTCTAATGGCGCACCTGTGGTGCGCCATTAGAATCTGGTATTCTAATGGCGCACCGCTGGTGCGCCATTAGTATGGCCCACGATGCGCCATTAGTATCTGGTATACTAATGGCGCATCACATAGAAGTGCGCCATTAGTAACAAATTTTTTTTAATTTTTTTTTTCTGAATTTTTTTTAATTTTTTTTAAAAATTTCAATTTTTTTCGTTTTTTTCTTAATCTCAGGTCATTATGTCTTAATCTCGAGTCAATATGCATGTAACACTACTAGAAAAAGGGCTGCTAGCGGTGCACCTATTTTCGCTACTAATGACGCACTACTGGTGTGCCACTAGCATCACGCCATTAGAAATTTTTTCTAATGGCGCACCTGTGGTGCGCCATTAGAATCTGGTATTCTAATGGCGCACCGCTGGTGCGCCATTAGTATGGCCCACGGTGCGCCATTAGTATCTGGTATACTAATGGCGCATCACATAGAATTGCGCCATTAGTAACAAATTTTTTTTCTAATTTTTTTTTAATTTTTTCCAAAAAATTTCAATTTTTTTCGTTTTTTCTTAATCTCAAGTCATTATGTCTTCATCTCGTGTCAATATGCTTAATCTCAAGTCAAATCACACTCCGTGGTCAAACTTCCTGAAAGGTCACCCATCCTCACACTACTCCAGCCCAAGCACGCTTAACTTCAGAGTTCCGTATGCAAAAGTTATGCCCATTTTACAAATTTCCAGAGAGATTTTGCAAATAAAGTCGAAATTTATATTTGTAAATTTTTTCCAAAAACTAGACCACATATCACATGGCAAACTTATTTTCTTTTATTTTTTTGACATTTTTATCATTTTTTTTAAAACTGAAAAGGCGGTCCACGAGGGGGGTGCATTCGGTGGAAGCCGGGCAAACTAGTAATGGCGCACCGTGGGGTGGTGCGCCATTACTATGTCAACTAGTAATGGCGCACCACACCCACGGTGCGCCATTAGTAACAAATTTTGTTTTTTTTCAAAACTTCTAATGACGCACCGCACACCAGGTGTTACTAATGGCGCACCGTGGGTGTGGTGCGCCATTACTATGTCAACTAGTAATGGCGCACCACACCCACGGTGCGCCATTAGTAACAAATTTTGTTTTTTTTCAAAACTTCTAATGGCGCACCGCACACCAGGTGTTACTAATGGCGTACCTATATGTGGTGCGCCATTGCTATATTCTAATGGCGCACCGTGGGTGTTACTAATGGCCAAGTGCAAGATGTCGACTGACATAGCGCCCTTCTCTGGATTAGGAATCAGTGTCTTCAACTCCTCCGCCATCGCCCTCTTGACCACAACGTCTACCTCCCTATGCATGCCGTCGATGCTTCTGAAGTTCGAGCACACTTCCATGATGTTCTCAAACTTGGTGCGATCACCGAGAGAGCACCTGAGGAAGAAATCACTCCATCCAGTGCCCCAGGGAAGGGGTTGGGGTTGGAGTTGGAGTTCATGGCGATGGATAGGTAGAATAGTAGTGAGAGACAGAGAGGGTTAACTTAGTGTGGTGGCGGGTATGTAGTGAGCGTCAGGCTGGGTAAATACAGGGGCTTTGGACGACAAGTTTTTAGTGGTGACTGACCTTTGAACTTTGTGCTCTTCATAACGCACAACTTTGTGTTGTTCAGAACATAGATCGAGATGGTGAACAGGGGCAAGGAGGTGGTGCCGCCCATGGACAAGGGCAAGGAGGTGGTGTCACACACAGCCAAGGAGGTGCCGCCCATGGACGATGATGTGGTACTAGAGGAGCCCCCTAGCGGCAAGCGCCGGAACTACGTGCACTACTGTGAGGAGTCTGGACCAACTCACTTCTGTAAGGTCATCCTTGCCCCAAAGCTCGAGTGCATACCAATGCCTCTAGACTTCACGAAGTATTTCTGGGTCGTGGTGACGGAGTTCAAGCTGAAGATGAACATCGGCTGCTCATGGAAGGTCACTGTCAAGCTGATGAATGACAGGGTCACCCTCAATCAGGGTTGGGCCACCTTCGCCGCCGTCCATCAGATCAAGAACGAGCACATGGTGACCTTCAAGTTGCTGACTCCCGAGACACTCAAGGTCATCATCTTCAACGATAACGGCATTGAAGTGGTGACCAAGTGCGGGAGGCACGACGACGCCTTCAAACGTCTAGGAGAGCTCTGCTTTGGTTATTAGTTTAATGTTGTACTGGTTTGGTTCAAAACTACTTGTTTTAAGCTACGTACTATCTTCTAAACTGTTAAGTTTGGTTTAAAACTATGTTTATATGCTATCTATTTGTGTGTTTTGGTTTTTCTGCCTGTCTAGTGTGTTGGTAATCTCACCACCTCGACGAGGAGGTTACCAGACAACATGTGTTTCATGTTACCACACAACATGTTATCTATTTGTGTGTCTTCATACTTTATGTGGGTTGCATCAAAATTCGAGTTGGGCTGGTATGAGACATTGGGCCACTTCGGAGTGGTGGGAGAGAGAGCGGGCGCCCATGCGGCACTGAACCGACCAAGTAACCACGTGCCATGTCATGCTGCTGTCACGCTGACACGTGTGTTTTTTTTCATTTTCTCATTTCGTTTTTCTCACATTTTTTCTTTTTCTTTATTTGCTTACCTTTCTTTGTATTTAAAAATATTCTAATTATATATATTATACAAAAAATTATATAAAATTTTGAAATTATTAATCATGTGTACGAAAAATATGTATGACATTAAAAAAATGTCATGTGTTACATGCAAATGTACGCGACATTTAAATAAATATTCGCATAATTAAAAAAAGGAAGTTACATTTTAAATAATAAACATGATTTTCAAAAATGTGTTCGTCACAATGTTTTCATAGTTCAAAAGCATTATTATTCAAAAAAATCTTCTGTATTTGAAAAAGAGTAGCGTATATTTGAAAAAATGTTTTTCAAAAAAAAAATAATCCTGTATTTCAAAATATTAGACATGTATTATAAAAATCTTCTTGATGCATAAACAAATCTGCATTGTGTGTGAAAAAAAGTAGATATGTGTTTGAACAAATGGAAAAAAGGAAAGAAATAAAAGAAACAAAGAAAACCAACAGAAAAATAAAAAATAAAGAAAACCAAAAAATAAAACAATATAAACCAAATAAAATGAATAAAACCCAAAAAACAACAAAAAGTGAAACCCAAAAAATGTGCTACAGTAAAAGGACAGCCAACATCAGTCGGCGACGCATCGCTCCGCGCGGGCGCGGCTATGTCTCGCGTTCAGCGAGTCGAGCTTCTGGCTAGCAGAAGTGCGCGCGAGCATATGGGCCTGCCCAGTGTGTGGGAGGAGGCTGCCTCGTTTTCTCTGCTTTTTATGTTTTTATTTCGATTTTTGATTTCATACTTTTCTTTTCTTTATGCTTCCCAATATTCTAAACATATACATTACAAACAAATACTTTTAAGTAATGTTTTGGAACATGTTAATCATGCATTTGAAAAAAATATAATTTTCTATAGAAAAAATATTAACCATGTAGTAAACAAATGTAGAAATCTTTTGATCATGTATATGAAAAAATTAATCAAGCATTTGAAAAATATTAAATTTGTATAGAAAAAATGTTGACCATGTATTAAACAAATTTTGAAATCTTTTGATCAGGTATATGAACACATTAATCAAGCGCTTAAGAAAATATTGAACAAGTATTTTGAAAATATTAACCAAGCATTTGGAAAATGTTAAATGTGTAAACAAAAAATGTTGAGAATGCATTAAGAAAATGATGAAAACAATTCATCACTCTATATAATAATGTTAATCAAGCATTTGGAAATAAATTTAAACAAGTATTATAAAAATATAAATCAATCATTCAGAAAATGTTAAATGTGTATAGAATTTTTTTATCATGCATCAGAAAAAAATGTTAATAAAGCATTTCAAAAATATTAAATGAACATAGCAACAAGTTAAAATGTATTAGAAAAATGTTAATCTTATATTTCAAAAATATTAATCTTTTATTTGAAACATGTTAATCAAGCATTTGAAAAGTGTTAAATTTGTATTAGAACTTGTGACCTTGTAGTAAAATAAGACTTTTTTATTGTGTATTTAAAAAAGTTAATCAAACATTTGAAAAAAATGTGGAAAATGTTGGTCGAGCATTTGAAAAATGTGAAATATGTGTTTGAAAAAAAATTGACCATGTATTCAAAAAAGTGTTCATAACATGTATTTAATAAAAATGTAGATCATGTATTTGAAAATGTTCAATCTGTATAGAAAATTGTTTCATATTTACACTAAAATGTATATTATGTACCGATTAAACTACTGGAAACAAAACAAAAATGTAGAAAACCAAAAGAAAACAAAGAATACCATGTAAAATAAAAAAAGGAAACAAAGAAATCCGTTCAAAAAAAGCAAACTAGAGTATTATAAAGAAAACAGATTTAAAACACAGAAAATAATAGTATACCAAAGAAAAGAAAAGTAAAAACATGAAGAAATACGAGAATAAAAGAAAAAACAAAAGAAAATCTGAAGAAAAAACCGAAGCGAAGAAGCAGCGAAGAAAACAAAAGCGGTCAATCGAATGGGCCTGGCCCAATGCTGCAGCGAACGGGAAGAATCTTTCGGCGAAAGCTCCTTCCATCTCCCTTAATGCCAGACATAGCTCTCGCGGCTCCGCGCACGCTCGATTCATTTACTGTGATCCGATAAATGTGCAAGCCTCAGGGCTAGCGAGAAAGGATATCGCTAGCTAACGTCGCCACGCACGATAGCGACATCAGGCTCAGGACTAGCGAGCAAGGCATGTCTTTGCTTTTTAATTTTTCACTTTTTCGCCTGGGTTCAATGTAAATAAGAAATTTACGAATTTAGAAAAAATATTCCATAATTCAAAACTGGTCATAAATTCAAAAACAAATCATGATTTTTAAAAATACCATGATTTTGAAAAAGAACACGAAAATAAAAATGTTCGTGAATTTGGAAAAATACTCATGAATTTAAGAAATGTTCATAGATACAAAGAAGTTCGCCAATTCCAAACGAATTTCATGAATTCAAAAATAGTTCATGAGTTTGAAAATTTCTTCACAAACAAAGTATGTTCACGAATTTAAAATACATCATGATTCTGAAAATGTTCATGGATTTAAAATAACATGAATTTGAAGAAAGTTCATAGATTTAAAATCAGTTCATGAATTTGAAAAAAAAACTTTTCTGAATTTTTAAATTAAAATTAAAAGAAAAATATCACAACGAAATCGATTTTTTTTTAGAAAACTACCAAAAATGAAAGAAAACCGATTGGGGAGCTTGGGGGAAACGCTCGATAGCACGGTTGATTATCTGGCCCGCTAGCGAGGGGTCATAGGCGACAACACACTAGTGCTTGTAGCATGCGACACATGTCATGTGTAGAGAGAGTGAGGAGGTGGGCTAGCCCCTGCCTTTGGGTTGAAGTACATTGTTTTGCCGGGAGTTAAATAGTTTCATTCATGCGAAACGGCGCCGGCACTATCAGCCATGAGACTTGTGACCAGAAAACCAAGTGGGGAATCCATTCAACATTTCGTCACCTTCAGTGTTCAAGCTTGCTTAACGCACATGTGGGCCAGGACGTTAGCATGTTTCCTCACAAGATGAACAACAAAAGAATTAAAATTAGAAGGTAGCTCCATTTTATTTTTTTCATGTATGTACATGGTATATATTGTACTTCCTCGGTACATAAATATAAATCATTTTAGCAGGCTACTCTTAGGGCTGGACCAAAAGCTCATAACTCGCGAGCTTAATGAGCGCTCGATAGTTCGAATCCTTAAGCTCGTAGCTCGCTTCTTAATGAGCAGAGCCAATCATTAATTTCAGCTCGTTAAGCTTAACGAGCTTAACGAGCGAGCTAATGGGTTTCACGAGTAGCTCGTTAAGCTCATTAGTAACAACACAACACATATTTTTATCTTACGTGACAAACTTTTGTAGAACCTCAACCCATCTATTCAATCTAATCGACATATGAGGCAACAAACTACTGCATTTCTTTTTGTAGTCATCATATTTCATCTTGAAAACCAAACGTACACATTCATCATATATATCATAACACATTATAGTCTGTTAACAAGTGCTCGTGAGCGCTGATGAGCTTAACGAGCTTCAAACGAGCCGAGCCGAGCAGGGTTTTCTGCTCGTTAATCTTAACGAGCTTAACGAGCCGAGCCTTAACGAGCCGAGCCGAGCAGGGTTTTCTGCTCGTTAATCTTAACGAGCTTAACGAGCCGAGCCTTAACGAGCACGAGCTTAACGAGCCGAACTACTCGTTAGTCCACCCTAGCTACTGTGTTCAACTAAGGCTAAACTAGCCTACCAAAACGACTTATATTTATGTTTAGCCTACCAAAACGATTTATATTTAGGTACGGAGGGAGTATATACATACTATTTTGGGTCAAAATCATGGGTATTTACCCATGAATTGAGGTGGGGCCGCCCGTGCTCTGTTCCGATTTTTGTCATTTGAGACCGAACTTATATTTGGGTTCTTGAGATCTCTCTCATGGTAACCCTCATAGACACAAAGCTATAAGAAGGTAGAATTGTTTTTTAGAATAAGAAGGGCTAAGCTAACTCTACTAGTAGAGTCGTGTTATGGTTGACATTACTGCACAGTTAGAAAGCACTTGTGTAATGTGATGCAGGTGAAGGTGTATGAAAAAGGCTATCGATATCAAGCAAGTACCAACCTTTTCAATGTGAACATATTTACCGGATACTAGCGGTCTATAGGTGTGCACTTGGAAGATTGTAGAGGTGCAAAACAATATGGGAGGCAAATAGTAGAATGCATTACTCAAAAAGGCCACAACTGACAGAGTTATAGAGTTGCGCTAGTGCGTGGGAGAGGTATCAACACCATGACATGGCGTCAACCTTTTGCTGGTGCACCTCAAATCTAGTAGTGGAAGGAGTCAACCAAATTTTGGGTTGGCATGAGTAATCCATGCGATGAAATGGACCTCAACATTTTCTACGTCTCAACAACTATCATCATTGGGTATGGTGCAAAGACTCCATTTCGGGATGCACCATGGTTGCAAGAGTGGAAGCCCAAGGAAATCATATGCTATTATGGCAAATTTATTGTTTGAGAAAAGCAATTTTATTCTTGGTCCATGGCAAATTCATTGAACGCACCATGGCAACTATCACTCTACATACCATAGTAAATTCTTTTTGGTACATTATTTTTGGGCATGACAATTTATTTGTTTATACCATGAAAAGTTAGTCATTGAATAAACCATGGTAAATTCCTTTTTTGTATACCATGGAAAATTATTTTAACTTTTCATGGCGATTTTTGTTTTAGTATGACTATTTCACAATTTTTTCCCACTACCTCATACAAAAACACTTTTTCTGATATATCTGCTATGTGATGACTACAATCAAATTTCAAAAAAATTCTTGCCATCGAGAAACAATCCTCCCCTAATCACCATGTGCCCACTACAACTTTTGTAAACCAATATCATGTCAATTTTGTTTGTTAGTCTTGTTTTTGGTTTCACGGTACGTGAAATTGTTTTGCTCTGCTGCATGAAAAAAGCATTCTTTTTTTGTCACGACAATTTTGTTATGATCTACAACATGATATATTTTTTGTGTGTTTTTTTGTTTTCAATTTTGAAAAAAAACGTTGTTAAGGTATAGCATTTTTAAATTTTCTTCTTTTCTCCTCCTCAAGAAAAGTATCCTTCCTCCTCCTGCTGATCCGCCCCACCTCCGATGGCCTTTGGGTCATGGATGTGTGGAGGATCTCGCCCCCCTGCCGGCAGGAGGACCCCGTTCTCGCAGAGATGGAGCAAACATGGTAGTGTTGGGTTCAAACGAACCCAACAACTTTTCCTGGTCCAGTACACGTACATAGATACATAATCCCATGAACCCAACAAAAAACAAGGCCTGAACCCATCGAGTTCCAACGCGAAGTGAGTAGTCTAATAAAAAGGCCCAAAAGCCCAATGCCATTTCGTACCAGAAAAGCTCATGTATGAAGAAGGGCTGATTTTACTTACACACTTAGCTACTCTAGGTTGGGGAGTAGGGCCAGAGGGGAAGTTTTAGATACTTTTCCATAATTTGTATTTGTAAGTGCATCTAGTGCCATCCCTAGTTGGTTTTGGAGTATTGACGACAAACATGGTTGAGGGACTATGTGTTTGTGAGATTCAGAAGAGAACACAGGTAGAAGTCCCTCATCGATTTGGTTTACCAATCAGAGATGACCCCTAAAAATGTATGAAGACATTGAAGACAGTGGTGATTCGTGAAGACATTAACTTGAAGTCAATGGAGTGCGAAGACATAGTTTGTTTCGTAGTTTCATTTTCTTCTTTCTTGAGTCATAGGAACCACCGAACTGTCAAGTGGGGTCCAAGTGAACATAGTTAGAAAACTGACGTGATGCTCAACACAAGTTCTGTGTCTTCGAGTGAAGACAATGAGAGAAAATCCTACCATGTGTTGGATAAATCAGTTTTGCTTGTAGCCCAAGTCAAGCTGCCGTGTGTGTTTGAAATCCGACCATTGGACATGTGTCAGTTCCTTAGTGACCCAGGGTCATTCCGGACATATCATGTCGGGTTGCCTCCTGGCTATAAATAGCCCACCCTACACCATAAATTGGTGGCCGCTCAGAGTTAGTACGCGGAATTTGTCTTTTGAGAGCAACCCACCTCCGAAGCCTTTGAGAGAGAGAATCCTTGCGAGGACAAAATCCAAAACACCATCATTGAAGTCTTTCTGTCCACGTGATCTGAAGACTTATTACACTTGAAGACCGTGATCTTTCAGTCGGCCAGGCGTCGCGTTCTGAGGATCCAAGAATCATTGTGGATCGCTGGTGAACAAAGTGTGTGAAGGTTTGGAAGTATACCTTGAAGACTTAGCAGAGTGATTGGGCGAGGACTAAGTGACCTTAGCTCAAGGGGAATAAGGTGAAGACGCGGTCTTCTGAGTTCAATATCAGCCTCCCTAACCAGACGTACAATTGTCACAACTGTTGGGAAACGTTGCATGGAAAACAACAAAAATTCTACGCACACACAATGATCTATCCATGGAAATTCATAGCAACGAGAGGGGAGAGTGTGTCTATGTACCCTTGTAGACCGTAAGCGGAAGCGTTTCACAACGCGGTTGATATAGTCAAACTTTCTTCGTGCTCCAACCGATCTAGTACTGTGATGCCCCCGATTCAATCGTACACTAATCATGCACGCAAATGTGTACGATCAAGATCAGGGAATCACGGGAAGATATCACAACACAACTCTAAAACTTAAATAAGTCATACAAGCATCATATTACAAGTCAGGGGCCTCGAGGGCTCGAATACAAGAGCTCGATCATAGACGAGTCAGCGGAAGCAACAATATCTGAGTACAGACATAAGTTAAACAAGTTTGCCTTAAGAAGGCTAGCACAAACTGGGATACAGATCGAAAGAGGCGTAGGCCTCCTGCCTGGGATCCTCCTAACTACTCCTGGTCGTTGTCAGCGGGCAGCACGTAGTAGTAGGCACCTCCGGTGTAGTAGGAGTCGTCGTCGACGGTGGCGTCTGGCTCCTGGGCTCCAGCATCTAGTTGCGACAACCAGGTAGAAAGGATAGAGGGAAGGGAAGGAGAAAGAAACCGTGAGTACTCATCCAAAGTACTCGCAAGCAAGGAGCTACGCTACATATATATGCATTGGTATCAACTGGAATAAGGCGATTATATGTGGACTGAACTACAGAAAGCCGGGATAAGGGGGGATAGCTAGTCTTTTCGAAGACTACGCTTCTGGCAGCCTCCGTCTTGCAGCATGTAGATGAGAATAGACTGAAGTCCTCCAAGTATCATCACGTAGCATAATCCTAACCGATGATCCTCCCCTTGTCGCCCTGTGAGAGAGCGATCACCGGTTGTATCTGGCACTTGGAAGGGTGTGTTTTAATTAAGTATCCGGTTCTAGTTGTCATAAGGTCAAGGTACAACTCCAAGTCGTCCTGTTACCGAAGATCACGGCTATTCGAATAGATTAACTTCCCTGCAGGGGTGCACCACATAACCCAACACGCTCGATCCCATTTGGCCGGACACACTTTTCTGGGTCATGCCCGGCCTTGGAAGATCAACACGTCGCAGCCCCACCTAGACCAACAGAGAGGTCAGCACGCCGGTCTAAACCTAAGCGCCCAGGGGTCTGGGCCCATCGCCCTTAGCACACCTGCACGTTGCGTGGGCGGCCGGAAGCAGACCTAGCCTAGTAGGCGTTCCAGTCCAATCCAGCGCGCGCCGCTCCGTTGCTGACATCACGAAGGCTTCGGCTGATACCACGACGTCGAGTGCCCATAACTGTCCCCGCGTAGATGGTTAGTGCGTATAGGCCAGTAGCCAGACTCAGATCAAATACCAAGATCTCGTTAAACGTGTTAAGTATCTGCGAATGCAGACCAGGGCCAGGCTGTAACACCCTCGATGCGACTATAGCTCCCACGTGTCGCGGCACGACTTAGAGACATAATCGCATTAAAGGCATATGTCGCAAGTTAGGCAATCTTCACAACATCCCATGTAATATGAATAATAAAAGGGGAGAACATAGTTGGCTTACACTCGCCACGTCAATCAAGAACATAAATAACATTACATCATCCAAACACTCATGGCCCGACTACGGCGCCAAAATAAAAGAGAACCCAACATGCGACACGGTCCCAATCACCCCCAACTGGGCACCACTACTGATCATCGGGAAAGGAAATATAGTATCGTTGAGAGTCTTCGTCGAACTCCCACTTGAGCTCATACGCGTCTCCTGGAGCGGAATCGTCAGGCCCTGCATCTGGTGTAATAGTAATCTGTGAGCCACAGGGACTCAGCAATCTCGCACCCTCGTGATCAAGACTATTTAAGCTTATAGGTGTGGCAAGGTAAAATATGAGTGGAGCTGCAGCAAGCGAGTAGCAAGTATGGTGGCTAACTTATTCGCAAAGGAGAGCGAGAAGAGGAGGCAAAGCACGAGCGAGAAACTAGAGAACAACCTACGCAAACATTCCCCCAACACCGTGTCCACTTCCCGGACTCCGCCGAGAAGAGGCCATCACGGTAACACACTCAGTTGATTCATTTTAATTAAATTAAGGTTCAAGTTATCTACAACTGGACATTAACAAATTCCCATCTGCCCATAACCGCGGGCACGGCTTTCGAAAGTTCAATCCCTGCAGGGGAGTCCCAACTTAGCCCATGACAAGCTCTCACGGTCAACGAAGGAATAGACCTCCTCCCAAGACGTTCCGATCAGACTCGGTATCTCGGTAACTCAAGACACTTCGACAGGTTAAAACAAGACCAGCAACACCGCCCGAATGTGCCGACAAATCCCGATAGGAGCTGCACATATCTCTTTCTCAGGGCACACTCAGATGAGCAAGACGTCGAGGTTCCCATTATAACCCAACCGCGTAAGGAACGCAACAATCCGGGAACATAACACCGATATAACGGAAACTAGGACGACAAGAGTGGAACAAAACACTAGGCGAGAGGCCGAGCCTTCCACCCTTTACCAAGTATATAGATGCACTAAGATAACATAGCAATATAATGATATCCCAACAAGTAAATAAATGTTCCCACAAGGAACGACCTCCAAACTTCACCTGCAACTAGCAACGCTATAAGAGGGGCTGAGCAAAGCGGTAACATAGCCAAACAACGGTTTGCTAGGACAATGGTGGTTAGAGGTTTGACATGGCAATTTAGGAGGCTTGCAAGCAAGTGGTAGGCATCGTAGCAATGGCATAGCAAAAGAGCGAGCAAACTAGCACAGCAAAGATAGTAGTGATTTCGAGGGTATGATCATCTTGCTTGCACAGTTGTCAGAGTTGACTGGATCCTCGAAAGCAAACTCAACGGGCTCCTCGTTAGCGAACTCGTCTCCTGGCTCTACCCAAACAAGACAAACAGCAACAAGGATACAATCAACCACATGCAAACTCAATGAACACGATGCAAAGATGATATGCTATGCGGGATGCGATGCGGGATGCCAAATGCAAGATATGACAGGAAATGCATGAACCTGGCCTCAACTTGGAATTCCAAGGGTGCCACTGGAAAGATTAGATGAAATCGCTTGCAAACGATATAAAGAACGCCGGAATCGGAGTGACGGTTTGGAAATGGCAAGCGATTCAAAAATGACAACGGTCTGCGATTTACAGCAAGTAGGCATCTAAATGCAATGAAATGAACATGCTACAACACCCAAACATGATATCAAAATACATGGCAGGGATGCACACAAGATGCTTAACAAAAGTCTATCACTAAGCTACGGCCAATTCATCCATTAGGAGGTTCAAACAAGCATGGCAAAAACGCAAATGGTAAAACAGATCTCAGACTTAGTGAAATTAACACTTGTCTGGAATTTCAGATCATATAGCCCTCTTCGGAGCAACAAAACAACATGCTTCAGGACCTGAACATGACAAAGAAAGACATGGCATGGAGCTACTCAACAAGCTTAACAAAAGTACCTTAGTGACCTTGAGCCAAAAGGGATCACAAAATATACTAACAAGCACACGAACATAGCAAAAACACAATCAGTTTTCAGACTTAGTGAAAACTGAGACATGCTGAAATATAACTCACGAAGGCATGTAAACGAGCTTGATGCACTCACTACGGTGCAAGTCATGGCAAGGCAAGCATACATCCATTAAGAAGGCACAAAATGCAAGCTAGACATGGCAAGAACAATGGCATAGCATGCACGGATCAACTACAATAGCATCGGCAAAATCGCAAACAAGTTGACGATCTGCCCAGATTCACCATGAAGCAAAAGTAGAGCTGTATTGACTCAAGCTAGGGTGCTCCATAATTGCAAACAAAGACATGGATGGATAGAGCACTACAATATTAACAAAACTCCCTTACTGATCATCCTCAAAATAGGCACGGATCACTAGGAAACAACAAGAACATATGGCATCATGAACTAAACAATCCCAGGACTTAGTGAAATTACTAAGTCCCTGAAAACAGAATTAGCAAGTGCACCACTTTGCAAGCTTGCACAAGTCACCACACACATCCTAAAAATACATGGGTTGCACCTCTGGAAAGATGACAAAACCCTTAACAAAACATATGAAGAATTCACGGGCATATCATGCACACAATAATCATGGCAAAAATGACAAAAGTGCTAAACGGAGTAACAGATCTGACAATTAACTCAAGTAGCCCTCTTCTAACAGCATTTCGGGCATCAAGATGAGCTCAAATGAAGATGATGCAATGGAATAAAATGATATACTCTCTGAGATGAACATTTTGATATGCTATATGCATGAATCGGAGCTACGTATGCAAAGTTATGGGGCCCCGAACAGAGCAACTTGGACTAAAATCCTGGGGACTTAGGAAAAAATCAACCTCCAGATCTGGATCTAGGGTTTACTGTAGCTCCGGATCGGGCACTGTTCACGGGAGGCGGGTCCGAGGTCGCCGGCGTCGGGGTCTCGCCGGAGAGGAGGGGGGGCCGACGGGAGCGGTCGGGGCCGGGGCGGAGGCGGTGGCCGGGCGGCGGGGCGGCGGCCGGCGCGCGGCAGCGGGCGGCGGCGCGGCGTGGAGGCGGCGGCGCAGGGCGTGGAGGCGGCGGCGCGGCGTGGAGGCGGCGGCGCGGGGCGTGGAGGCGGCGACGCGGGGCGATGGGCCTCGGGGGCCGACTTCGGGCTCCCTGGGCCGCGCGGCGGCGGGCGAGCGGCGCGGCGCCACGTGGCAGCGGCGGGGTTGGGCGGACGCTGTCCGGCCTCGTCCGGACACGTCCGGCGGTGGCGCGTGGATGGATCTAGGGTTTAGGGGGGAGGGGAGACCCGTGAATTTGGAATGGGGGGTGTATTTATAGGCATAGAGGGAGCTAGGAGAGTCCAAATGAGGTGCTGTTTTCGGCCACGCGATCGTGATCGAACGCTCTAGGACATGGAGCAGAGTTTGGTGGGTTTTGGGACAAATTGGAGGGGTGTTGGGCTGCAACAAACACGAGGCCTTTTCGGTCCCTCGGTTAACCGTTGGAGTATCAAACGAAGTTCAAATGGCACGAAACTTGACAGGCGGTCTACCGGTAGTAAACCAAGGCCGCTTGGCAAGTCTCGGTCCAATCCGGAAATGTTTAATCCCCACACACGAAAGAAGGCTAGAAATGGCCACCGGAGGAGAACGAAGCGCCGGAATGCAAAACGGACAACGGGGAAAATGCTCGAATGCATGAGACGAACACGTATGCAATTGCAATGCACATGATGACATGATATGAGATGCATGACAACGATTACAACACACGGAGACAAAGAACCGAACCCGAGAAAATAAATATAACTTAACGCCGGAAACGGCAAGAGTTGGAGTACAAATAGGGAAAGTTACATCCAGGGTGTTACACAGGCCCACCTCTCTCCTAGGTGGTCTCAACCTGCCCTGTCGCTCCGCCTCAAAGTAACAGTCAGGGGCCGTCGGGAACCCAGGCCCACCTCTACCGGGATGGAGCCACCTGCCCCTTCAGCCCCCAACTCCGAACAGTACCACAGGTAATGTAACTGTGTAAAGTATATAGTATATGCCCGTGATCACCTCCCGAAGTGATCACGGCCCAGTAGTATAGCATGGCAGACGGACAAGAGTGTAGGGCCACTGATGGAACACTAGCATCCTATACTAAGCAGTAGGATAGCAGGTAAAGTAACAACAGTAGTAACAATGACAGGCTATGCATTAGAATAGGATTAACGGAAAGCAGTAACATACTACACTACTCAAATGCAAGCAGTATAGTGGAGAGTAGGCGATATCTGGTGATCAAGGGGGGGGGGCTTGCCTGGTTGCTCTAGCAAGAGAGAGGGGTCGTCAACTCCGTAGTCGTACTGGGTAGCAGCGGCGTCGGTCTCGGTGTCTAGCGAGAGAAGAGGGGGGGGGAGAAACAATAAATATTTAAGCAAACAGATGCATAGCGATGCATGACATGACAAGTATCGGTGCTAGGGGTGCCCTATCGCGGTATGAGGTGATATCGGTGAAGGGGGGAAACATCCGGGAAAGTATCCCCGGTGTTTCGCGTTTTCAGGTAGAGGAGCCGGAGGGGGAAAGTTGCGTGTTTGATACGTTAGGCGTGTGTGGCGGAGGAACGGGCTGCGTATCCGGGTTCGTCTCGTCGTTCTGAGCAACTTTCATGTTGAAAATATTTTAATCCGAGTTACGGATTAAAAGATATGATTTTCTAAAGATTTTATTAATTTCTGGAATTATTAATAATTCGAAATAAAAACTAAAATACTAGATGCACCCAGCACATGGTACACAGAACTGTACCTAGTGGCTGACAGGTGGGCCAGGGGGTCCCATTTGACCAGTCAACGTGACTGGTCAACAGGGGGTGGGCCCCCCTGTCATTAACAACAGCTAAACTAACAGGATTAGTTAGTCTATTTAGTTAGTTAACTGGTTAATTAAGCAACACTAATTAAGTTAATTAACCATTAAATTAATTAATTAATTTAATTATTTATATAAATATATATTTTATTTTTTATTTTTTTTAAACGTTTTCAGGGCGTGGGGCCCGTTCGTCAGTGGCACTAGGCCAACCCCGCGGGGCAGGTTAACAGGCGGAACCCCGGGGTCGGGAGCGGGGCGGGCGCCCGTGGAGGCCGCAGCCTGCCTGGGGCGGGGCGAGGCCGGCGGGGCGCCGGCAGCTGCCAGCAGCGGCGAGGGACTGCAGTGCAGGACGACGACGAGCAAAGGCGCGAGCGGCAGGCGGGGCAATGGCGTGGTCCGGAGCAGTAGCAGGGGACGGGGATGGTGGGCGAGGCGCGGATGGGCGCGGTCGTGGCCGGTGCAGGCGCGGCGATGCGAGCCGCGGCGAGGGAGGCCAGAGCGGAGCGGGGGAAGCAGGGGTGAGCACAGGCCGCGGTGAGCGCGGGCCAAGCGGGGCGCGAGCGGGGGAGGCCCGAGGCGCGGGCGACGAGCAGCGCGTGCGGCCGCCGCGCGGCGGGTGCGTGCGTGCGCAAAGGGGGAGCGGGGCGAGGGAGAGAGAGAGAGGAGGCCGGGGGCCTCACCGGGAGTGTGGGGTCTAGGGTAATGGGCGCGGTGAGGTTCGGCGAGGCGGACGGGGACGACACGGCGGAGTGGGAGGCAGTCCGGTGGGGGAGGGCAAAGCAGGCCGGCGAGGAAGAGGCGCTCCGGGCGGCGGTGGCCAACAGCGACGGCGAGGCGCGTCGGTGGCCTCCTCTCGATCCTGATCCAGATCGGGAGAGAGGAGGGGAGGGGATATTTTGCGGGAGAGGAGTGGGGGGTGTCGGTGGAGTGGGGGGTGAGGTGGTGAGTGGATAAGGGGGCATTGGGTGGCCGGTTGGGCCGATGGGTTGGCCCAGTTGGGCCACGGCCCAGGGGGGTGGTTTCCCTGATTTTTGTTTTCTGTTGGTTTGTCCCTTTTGTATTATCTTTTATTATTTCTTTTCTGTTTTAATTCATTTAAAAGTATTTAGGCATTCTATAAAAATGTGTTTACTTCACCATAATTACCGATGCAATAATAGACATAGCCCGAACATTTTATTTTAATATTTGAAAACTTTTGTCGTTTGACTTATTTAGGATTTAAATTTGAAACGGTTTTGAATTAACCCGAGATTAATTACAGTGACAGAGGTGACGTGTCACCATTAACGTGAGATCACTGTAGCATGATTATCCGGGCGTTACAAATCTCCTCCACTACAAGAAATCTCGTCCCGAGATTTAGGTGGTAGAAGGAAACAGTGCAGGGTATTCATCGCGAAGACGATCCTCGCGTTCCCAGGTGGCTTCGTCTTCAGAGTGATTCGACCACTGGACCTTGAGGAACTTGATCGCCTTCTGACGGGTGCAGCGTTCAGCTTGGTCGAGAATGCGGACCGGATGCTCTTTATAGGAGAGGTCCTGTTGCAATTCGAGCACTTCATGGTCCACTTCTCGGATTGGGTCCTTGAAGCAGCGTCGAAGTTGCAACACGTGGAACACATCATGAACCTGAGAAAGGTTTGACGGAAGCTCCAGTTGATATGCCACTTTTCCACGCCTTTCGAGAATAGTGAAAGGACCAATATAGCGGGGAGGTAGCTTTCCTTTGATCCCGAAGCGGTGTGCACCCTTCATTGGTGTAACTCGAAGATAAGTCTTTTCGCCAGGTTGATAGTCCATGTCTTGGTGATGACGGTCATACTAACTTTTCTGACGTGACTGAGCAGTCTTGAGATTCTCGCGAATAATGCGAACTTGTTCTTCGGCCTGTTGGATAATATCCGGACCAAAGAGTGGAAGTTCCCCCATTTCTGACCAGTTCAGAGGGGTTCGACACTTTCGTCCATATAGCACTTCGAAGGGGGGCATCTTCAGACTAGCTTGATAGCTATTATTATAAGAGAACTCGGCATATGGAAGAGATTCCTCCCATTTCTTGCCGAATGATATTACACAAGCTCGAAGCATGTCTTCGAGAACTTGGTTGACATGTTCAACCTGTCCTTGCGACTGAGGATGAAACGCAGTACTGAACGACAGATGAGTCCCCATAGCTTCTTGGAAACTTGCCCAGAATCTTGAAGTGAATAAGCTGCCACGGTCTGAACTGATAACCAGTGGAATACCGTGAAGTGAAACAATTCTGGCCACGTAGAGAGTAGCAAGCTGACTAGCAGTGATTGTCTCTTTGACCGCCAGAAAATGTGCAACTTTAGAAAGCCGGTCAATGACGACAAGAATAGCATCATTACCTTTCTGCGATTTGGGAAATCCAGTGACGAAGTCCATCTCAACATGGTCCCATTTCCATTCAGGAATAGAGATAGGTTGCAGAGTTCCAGCAGGCCTCTGATGCTCTGCTTTGATACGGCGACATACGTCACACTCAGCAACATAACGAGCAATGTCCTGCTTCATATTAGACCACCAGAATCTTTGACGAATATCCTGGTACATCTTTGTACTACCAGGATGGATGGACAGAGGCGTATCATGAGCTTCTTGCATAACCCTTTTAGTCTTATCCAGGTTTTTCTTCGAACATGGTACCACTAGGCGGCCTTTGAAATACAAGGCGCCATCGTCGGCGATAGTGAAGAATGAGGGCTTTCCTTCTGCTAGATGGCGTTTAATCTTATGGACTTCAGAGTCATAACCTTGTATAGTCTTTATACCAGCTACGAGATCTGGTACGACAGTCAGGGTATTTGGAGAACCCTTAGTAATAACAAGAAGATTCATCTTGCGGACTTCCGGGGGAGGGGGAGCGAGTGCTCCAGGAGGAACAATATGGAGGTTCAGCTTTCTAAATTCTTCGACAAGCGAGGGCTGAACTTTATGAACCTGGAGGTGGTTGCAGTAAGACTTGCGGCTCAAGGCATCAGCCATTACATTAGCCTTGCCGGGGGTATAGGATATACCCACGTCAAAGTATGCAACAGTCTCCATCCATCTCTGCTGATGGAGGTTCAGATCTGGCTGAGTAAACATATACTTCAGACTTTGATGGTCAGTGAAGATCTCGCAACGATTACCGAGAAGGTAATGTCGCCACTGCTTCAGTGCATGAATGACAGCAGCCAGCTCGAGGTTGTGAACTGGGTAGTTTTCTTCGTGAGGGCGCAGTTGACGAGAGGCATAAGCAATCACTCTGCGCTCCTGCATTAGGACACAGCCTAATCCTTGACGGGAAGCGTCGCAGTAAATGACGAAGTCCTTCTTAGTATCAGGTGGTGCAAGCACGGGGGCAGAAGTCAACTTGTCGTTGAGCGCCTGGAAACTTTCCTGACACTTGTCTGTCCAGTCAAACTTGACACCCTTATGCAACAGATTAGTCAGGGGCCTGGCAATCTTGGAGAAGTTCTTGACGAATCGACGGCAATAGCTGGCGAGACCGAGGAAACTTCAGACTTGCTTCACATTCTTCGGAGGAGTCCAATCGAGAATAGCCTGAACTCATTCAGGGTTGACGGCAATACCATCCTTGGAGATGACATGCCCAAGATAGGTTACTTAGGGGAGCCAGAATTCACACTTGGAATACTTAGCATATAGCTGATGCTCCCGAAGCTTTTCCAGCATAAGACAAAGATGTTCAGCATGTTCTTCCTTGTTCTTGGAAAATACAAGGATATCGTCCAAATAAACCACGACGAACTTGTCGAGGTAATCCATGAATATATAGTTCATCAGACGAGAGAAGGTGGCTGGAGCATTCATTAAGCCGAATTACATGACGGTGTACTCGTATGATCCATACCGAGTCACGAAGGCGGTTTTTGGGATGTCCTCTTCACGAACACGGATCTGGTGGTAACCCAACCTCAAGTCGAGTTTGGAGAACACTGATGAGCCAGCCAGTTGATCATAAAGATCATTGATCCGAGGAAGAGGGTATTTATTCTGAATGGTAGCTTGGTTTATAGGACGGTAGTCTTGGACTAATCGGTTTGTCCCATCCTTCTTCTTAACAAAGAGAGAAGGTGCTCCCCAAGGAGAGCAACTTGGGCGAATGAAACCTTTGACAAGAGATTTGTCGAGTTCCTCCTTAAGCTCAATGAGCTCATGCGGTAGCATCTTGTAGGGTCGTTTAGCTATAGGGGTGGTGCCGGGTTTCAAGTCGATGATGAATTCGACAGCTCTAGTAGGGGGAATCCCTGGAAGCTCTTCTGGGAAGACATCTTGGAATTCACGAACGATGGGAATGTTTTCAATGCCCTCGAGTGGTGCAGCGTTCAACGCATTCAAGGCATAAAGCCGTGCCTCGGCGTTTTGTACCAGATGAGCTTGGTAAGTAACTATTTCGTCTGAAGGGTGTAGCAGATGGACGGTCTTAGTGGCGCAAACTATAGAAGCAGTATGCGCTTTTAACCAATTCATTCCCAGAATGAGATCAATGCTACAGGACTTCAGTATGATGGGAGAGACAAGGAATTCCAGGCCTTCGATTTCTACAGGGACGTCGTTGCAAATCATGGAGGTTCGACATTGGCCCGCAGGGGTGTGTACTAATAGTGAAGCATTCACGTCCTCACATTTAATGTCGTGCAAGCATGCAAAACCTTCTGACATGAATGAATGCGATGCACCTGTATCAAATAAAACGGATGCTGGTACTGAATTTACGAGGAGGGTACCCATCACAGTAGCAGGCTGGTCTTGAGCTTCGCTCAGATCAACGTGGTTGGCATGAACACGACCATAAGACTTGGAATTGTTGCTGCGGGGCTGGTTGCTTCCATGGCCAGTTGCTGGAAAGGCCAGTTGATTCTGGTTCTGGTTGCATTCCCTAGCACGGTGCCCTGGTTGTCCACACCTGAAGCACAACCCATTATTGGGAGTGGGAATAGGAGCTTGTGGTGGTGGAGCTGGGAGTCTTGGCTGCCTAGTCGGAGGAGCAGGCAGACGAGGTGTAGCATAGGTCTGCCTTGGGGTAGGTGCATCCGGCTGGTACAAGCTATTGGGAATCCATACCTTGCGCTTCTGCGAGGACGGGCCCGAAGATGAGCCCGTGTCACGGTTGCGCCTGTGAGAGCTCTGGTATTCCTGCAGACCAGTTTCGACATTGATGGCCTTGTTCACCAGAGTGGCGAAATCAGCAAAGTCATGTACTAGAAGTGCGAGCTTGATGTCAGCTTGAAGGCCATCACGGAACTTCTCCTGTCTGCGTGCATCAGTTGCAATGTCCTCTTCAGCATAGCGGGACAAGTCAAGAAACTCCCGCTGATAAGCTTCAACAGTCTTGTTGCCTTGGGTGAGGTTGCGAAACTCACGCTTCTTACGGTCCATGACTCCTTGAGGAATGAAGCGAGCACGGAAGGCAGCTTGGAAGTCTGGCCAGGTGATGATTGTTCCAACTGGCAGAGTACGCCTGTGGCTGTCCCACCATTGAGTTGCGGGTCCCTTCAGGAAGAAGGAAGCAAAGGTGACATAGCTGGCAGGGGCTACATCAGCAGACTCCATCTCATAGGTGATGTCACGGAGCCAGTCATCAGTATCCAGAGGCTGAGTTGAGCTGCGGTACACAGTTGGGTTCAGGCGCATGAAATCCTGCAGAGTTACTGGGGTTGGCTGCTGGTTCATATTGGGGCGAGGAAACTCAGCCATCATATTCTCCATGAACTGGCGATTCATCTCAAGCTGTTGGATCATACCAGCCATGTACTCGGGCGGTGGTGGGAGGTTGCCACCACGTCCACGACCACCTGGTCTAACCATCCTGCTAATATATAATAGGGGTAGTTCAGCATTGAGAAATTTTGCAAGGACAAGAATCATTCATGATGAAACATGCACAATGAAAGCAGCACGATAGATACTACATAGTAGACGGCATATCTTACAAAAGAGATCATGCATAGAGTTCGGTACACAGAGTTCAGTACATAGACTAATACATCATAGGCGGCACGCAGGCTCGCGACGAATGCATCTAACACTAATAAGCAAGCCTTCATCAGTCCCAGGAGGAACTGTGGAGGTAGGTGTAGCCTGATAGCTGTAGTGACGCGAAGGGAAGACCTCCATGCGAGCAGCCTGGGGTCCGCGGATACTCTGGTGCGGAACCCGATGCGCAGGTGGCAGGAGAGGACCAAGTGCAGGAGAGTAGCCTCCCACATCTGGCCAGCCGACGCCCTGGGGCATCACGGTCCTGGCGGGGTAGACCGCAGAACGCGACAGATCACCAGATCGGACAGAGGGGTGCAACAACGTCAGAGCATGGTACAGGTGCTGACGGGTGGTGTACAACTCGTGGCGAAGAGCTCGGTTAGCTCTATCTAGCCCATCAGCATGCAAAACCAGGTTCTGATGGTAGAAGGGCTCTCGGGTGACGGTGGAGTAGGCAGCAGTGTAGTATCCCTCCGCACCAACATCAGATGCGATAGCAATGTGCCTGAAGGGGGAGGTGTCCAACTCCTGATACTCTCCGTGAAGACGTGTCAGAGCATCATAAGCAGCATCGTGGACCGCCATGTCGATGGTCACTCCAACACCATGAGCAGTGTGCAGCACGGTAGTGGAGTCATACTCTCGAGAGTAGAGGTGGACGATGGCACGGTACTGCTCCTGGTTGAAGTCCTGGTACTCCTCATAGATGGTGTATTCAGGGTGATAACCCAGATAGGTCATCATCTCAACCAACACAACAGGCGATCCTGAGGCACCAATGGCCGTCGTGTGGCGCACGACCTGTCTCGTGGGTTCCATCTGAAAACAAAGATGTTTTCATAGGAGTCAAATGACAATGTGGATAAGGTTCAAATACTAATTCTAAAGAATAACTAGGGCTTATCCAACTTTGGGGTGAACGTGGTCACGGGATCCTAGCGTTAGATTTAGTAAAATCGTTTAACCCGAGTAGGAGAGAGTTCAGAGTCCCAGAGTAAGGATCGAGGAGTAAAAGATCCTAATACCACCCAATGGCGACGTGGGCTCGTAAGCCACACAGTCATGTTAGTAAAAGTTTTGCAATCACTAGACTCGACTTCGGCCAAGGAGTGTGGAAGGGGGATTCCTACAGGCAATCGGCTCTGATACCAACTTGTGACGCCCCCGATTCAATCATACACTAATCATGCACGCAAATGTGTACGATCAAGATCAGGGAATCATGGGAAGATATCACAACACAGCTCTAAAACTTAAATAAGTCATACAAGCATCATATTACAAGCCAGGGGCCTCGAGGGCTCGAATACAAGAGCTCGATCATAGACGAGCCAGCGGAAGCAACAATATCTGAGTACAGACATAAGTTAAACAAGTTTGCCTTAAGAAGGCTAGCACAAACTGGGATACAGATCGAAAGAGGCGCAGGCCTCCTGCCTGGGATCCTTCTAACTACTCCTGGTCGTTGTCAGCGGGCAGCACGTAGTAGTAGGCACCTCCGGTGTAGTAGGAGTCGTCGTCGATGGTGGCGTATGGCTCCTGGGCTCCAGCATCTGGTTGCGACAACCAGGTAGAAAGGATAGAGGGAAGGCAAGGAGAAAGCAACCGTGAGTACTCATCCAAAGTACTCGCAAGCAAGGAGCTACACTACATATGTATGCATTGGTATCAACTGGAATAAGGTGATTATATGTGGACTGAACTACAGAAAGCCGGGATTAGGGGGGATAGCTAGTCCTTTCGAAGACTACGCTTCTGGCAGCCTCCGTCTTGCAGCATGTAGATGAGAATAGACTGAAGTCCTCCAAGTATCATCACGTAGCATAATCCTAACCGATGATCCTCCCCTCATCGCCCTGTGAGAGAGCGATCACCGATTGTATCTGGCACTTGGAAGGGTGTGTTTTAATTAAGTATCCAGTTCTAGTTGTCATAAGGTCAAGGTACAACTCCAAGTCGTCCTGTTACCGAAGATCACGGCTATTCGAATAGATTAACTTCCCTGCAGGGGTGCACCACATAACCCAACACGCTCGATCCCATTTGGCCGGACACACTTTTCTGGGTCATGCCCGGCCTCGGAAGATCAACACATCGCAGCCCCACATAGACCAACAGAGAGGTCAGCACGCCGGTCTAAACCTAAGCGCCCAGGGGTCTGGGCCCATTGCCCTTAGCACACCTGCACGTTGCGTGGGCGGCCAGAAGCAGACCTAGCCTAGTAGGCGTTCCAGTCCAATCCAGCGCGCGCCGCTCCGTTGCTGATGTCACGAAGGCTTCGGCTGATACCACGACGTCGAGTGCCCATAACTGTCCCCGCGTAGATGGTTAGTGCGTATAGGCCAGTAGCCAGACTCAGATCAAATACCAAGATCTCATTAAACGTGTTAAGTATCTGCGAACGGCGACCAGGGCCAGGCCACCTCTCTCCTAGGTGGTCTCAACCTGCCCTGTCGCTCCGCCTCAAAGTAACAGTCAGGGGCCGTCGGGAACCCAGGCCCACCTCTACCGGGATGGAGCCACCTGCCCCTTCAGCCCCCAACTCTGAACAGTACCATAGGTAATGTAACTGTGTAAAGTATATAGTATATGCCCGTGATCACCTCCCGAAGTGATCATGGCCCAGTAGTATAACATGGCAGACGAACAAGAGTGTAGGGCCACTGATGGAACACTAGCATCCTATACTAAGCAGTAGGATAGCAGGTAAAGTAACAACAGTAGTAACAATGTCAGGCTATGCATCAGAATAGGATTAACGGAAAGCAGTAACATACTACACTACTCTAATGCAAGCAGTATAGAGGAGAGTAGGCGATATCTGGTGATCAAGGGGGGGCTTGCCTGGTTGCTCTGGCAAGAGAGAGGGGTCGTCAACTCCGTAGTCGTAGTGGGTAGCAGCGGCGTCGGTCTCGGTGTCTAGCGAGAGAAGAGGGGGGAGAAACAATAAATATTTAAGCAAACAGATGCATAGCGATGCATGACATGACAAGTATCGGTGCTAGGGGTGCCCTATCGCGGTATGAGGTGATACCGGTGAAGGGGGGAAACATCCGGGAAAGTATCCCCGGTGTTTCGCGTTTTCAGGTAGAGGAGTCGGAGGGGGAAAGTTGCGTGTTTGATACGTTAGGGGTGTGTGGCAGAGGAACGGGCTTCGTATCCGGGTTCATCTCGTCGTTCTGAGCAACTTTCATGTTGAAAATATTTTAATCCGAGTTACAGATTAAAAGATATGATTTTCTAAAGATTTTATTAATTTCTGGAATTATTAATAATTCGAAATAAAAACTAAAATACTAGATGCACCCAGCATAGGGTACACAGAACTGTACCTAGTGGCTGACAGGTGGGCCAGGGGGTCCCATTTGACCAGTCAATGTGACTGGTCAACAGGGGGTAGGGCCCCCTGTCATTTACAACAGCTAAACTAACAGGATTAGTTAGTCTATTTAGTTAGTTAATGGTTAATTAAGCAACACTAATTAAGTTAATTAACCATTAAATTAATTAATTAATTTAATTATTTATATAAATATATATTTTATTTTTTATTTTTTTAAACGTTTTCAGGGCATGGAGCCCGTTCGTCAGTGGCAGTAGGCCAACCCCGCGGGGCGGGTTAACGGGCGGAACCCTGGGGTCGGGAGCGGGGCGGGCGCCCGTGGAGGCCGCAGCCTGCCTGGGGCGGGGCGAGGCCGGCGGGGCGCCGGCAACTGCCAGCAGCGGCGAGGGACAGCAGTGCAGGACGACGACGAGCAAAGGCGCGAGCGGCAGGCGGGGCAATGGCGTGGTCCCGAGCAGTAGCAGGGGACGGGGACGATGGGCGAGGCGCGAACGGGCGCGGTCGTGGCCGGTGCGGGCGTGGCGATGCGAGCCGCGGCGAGGGAGGCCGGAGCGGAGCGGGGGAAGCAGGGGTGAGCACGGGCCGCGGTGAGCGCGGGCCAAGCGGGGCGCGAGCGGGGGAGGCCCGAGGCACGGGCGACGAGCAGCGCATGCGGCGGGCGCGGCCGCCGCGCGGCGGGTGCGTGCGTGCGTAGAGGGGGAGCGGGGCGAGGGAGAGAGAGGAGGCCGGGGGCCTCACCGGGAGTGTGGGGTCTAGGGCAATGGGCGCTGTGAGGTTCGGCGAGGCCGACGGGGACGACACGGCGGAGTGGGAGGCAGTCCGGTGGGGGAGGGCGAAGCAGGCCGGCGAGGAAGAGGCGCTCCGGGTGGCGGTGGCCAACAGTGACGGCGAGGCACGTCGGTGGCCTCCTCTCGATCCTGATCCAGATCGGGAGAGAGGAGGGGAGGGGATATTTTGCGGGAGAGGAGTGGGGGGTGTCGGTGGAGGGGGGGGTGAGGTGGTGAGTGGATAAGGGGGCATTGGGTGGCCGGTTGGGCCAATGGGTTGGCCCAGTTGGGCCATGGCCCAGGGGGGTGGTTTCCCTGATTTTTGTTTTCTGTTGGTTTGTCCCTTTTGTATTATCTTTTATGATTTCTTTTATGTTTTAATTCATTTAAAAGTATTTAGGCATTCTATAAAAATGTGTTTACTTCACCATAATTACCTATGCAATAATAGACATAGCCCGAACATTTTATTTTAATATGTGAAAACTTTTGTCGTTTGACTTATTTAGGATTTAAATTTGAAACGGTTTTGAATTAACCCGAGATTAATTACAGTGACAGAGGTGACGTGTCACCATTAACGTGAGATCACTGTAGCATGATTATCCGGGCGTTACAACCGAACGCACGACATCTCCGTGTTCTGCACACGTTCAGCTCGGTGACGTATTTCGCCTTGTTGATCTAGAGGGACAGCGAGGAAGTAGATGATTTCCGATAGCACGACGTCATGGTGATGGTGGTGGTGATGTGATCTCCGTAGGGCTTCGCCTAAGCACTACGAAAATATGACCGAGGGAGTAAACGGTGGACGGGGGCGCCACACACGGCTAAGACAATGTTGTGTCCCCGTGTGGCGCCCCTCCCCACATATATATAGGTGGGAGGGGAGGGGAGGCAGCCTAGGGCATCCAGGACGCGCCCCAAGGGGCTGGCCGCCGGCCCTAGGGCTCCTGCCCTCCTCCGCCCCTCCCCTTTCGTTGTATGAAGAAGGGGAAGGAAAGAGGGGGGGGGGGAAGGAAGGGGGAGTCCTACTCCACACTTTCCTTTCTGTTGCCTCTTTCCTTCTCCTCCTCATAGGGTCGGCGTCTATAGGGGCGCACTAGCCCCTTGTGGGCTGGTGTGTTCCCTCTCTTGGCCCATAAGGCCCATATCTTTGCGGGGGGTGCCCAAAACTCCGTTCCGGTGACCCGATAAGTACCTGGTATCCTCTGAAACATTTCCGGTGTCCGAATACCGTCGTCCTATATATCAATATTTACCTCTCGACCACCATTTCAATACTCCTCGCCATGTCCGTGATCTCATCCGAGACTCCGAAAAACATTCGGTCACCAAATCACATAACTCATATAACACTATATCGTCAATGAACGTTAAGCGTGCTAACCGTACGGGTTCGAGAACTATGTAGACATGACTAAGACACCTCTCTGGGTAATAACCAATAGCGGAACCTGGATTCCCATATTGGCTCCTACATATTCTATGAAGATCTTTCTTGGTCGAACCGTTATGACAACATACGTAATTCCCTTTGTCCATCAGTATGTTACTTGCGCGAGATTCGATCGTCGGTATCTCTATACCTAGTTCAATCTCATAACCAGCAAGTCGCTTTACTCATTCTGTAATACATTGTTGGAAATATGCCCTAGAGGCAATAATAAATTAGTTATTATTATATTTCCTTGTTCATGATAATCGTTTATTATCCATGCTATAATTGTATTGATAGGAAACTCAGATACATGTGTGGATACATAGACAACACCATGTCCCTAGTAAGCCTCTAGTTGACTAGCTCATTGATCAATAGATGGTTATGGTTTCCTGACCATGGACATTGAATGTCATTGATAACGGGATCACATCATTAGGAGAATGATGTGATGGACAAGACCCAATCCTAAGCATAGCACTAGATCGTGTAGTTCGTATGCTAAAGCTTTTCTAATGTCAAGTATCATTTCCTTAGACCATGAGATTGTGCAACTCCCGGATACTGTAGGAGTGCTTTGGGTGTGCCAAACGTCACAACATAACTGGGTGACTATAAAGGTGCACTACGGGTATCTCCGAAAGTGTCTGTTGGGTTGGCACGAATCGAGACTGGGATTTGTCACTCCGTGTAACGGAGAGGTATCTCTGGGCCCACTCGGTAGGACATCATCATAATGTGCACAATGTGACCAACGAGTTGATCACGGGATGATGTGTTCTGGAACGAGTAAAGAGACTTGCCGGTAACGAGATTGAACAAGGGATCGGGATACCGACGATCGAATCTCGGGCAAGTATCGTACCGCTAGACAAAGGGAATTGTATACGGGATTGATTAAGTCCTTGACATCGTGGTTCATCCGATGAGATCATCGTGGAACATGTGGGAGCCAACATGGGTATCCAGATCCCGCTGTTGGTTATTGACCGGAGAACGTCTCGGTCATGTCTGCATGTCTCCCGAACCCGTAGGGTCTACACACTTAAGGTTTGATGACGCTAGGGTTATAAAGGAAGCTTGTATGTGGTTACCGAATGTTGTTCGGAGTCCCGGATGAGATCCTGGACGTCACGAGGAGTTCCGGAATGGTCCGGAGGTAAAGATTTATATATAGGAAGTCCTATTTCGGCCATCGGGACAAGTTTCGGGGTCATCGGTATTGTACCGGGACCACCGGAAGGGTCCCGGGGGCCCACCGGGTGGGGCCACCTATCCTGGAGGGTCCCATGGGCTGAAGTGGGAAGGGATCCAGCCCAAAGTGGGCTGGGGCGCCACTTCCCTTATGGCCCATGCGCCTAGGGTGAAGGGGGAACCCTAAGGAAGAGTCCCAAGGAGGGAAGGCACCTCCTAGGTGCCTTGGGGGGGGGGGAGGGAAACCTCCCCTGGCCGCCGCCCCCTAGGAGATTGGATCTCCTAGGGCTGGCGCACCCCCCCTTGGGCTCCCTATATATAGTGAGGGTAGGAGGGCCTCTTGAGACACCCCTTATGCCTTTGGTGCAGCCCCTCCCTCTCTCCTAAGTCCTTCTCCTCTCCCGTGGTGCTTGGCGAAGCCCTGCAGGATTGCCACGCTCCTCCACCACCACCACGCCGTTGTGCTGCTGCTGGATGGAGTCTTCCTCAACCTCTCCCTCTCTCCTTGCTGGATCAAGGCGTGGGAGACATCACCGGGCTGTACGTGTGTTGAACGCGGAGGTGCCATCCGTTTGGCACTAGGATCATCGGTGATCTGAATCACGACGAGTACGACTCCATCAACCCCGTTCACTTGAACGCTTCCGCTTAGCGATCTACAAGGGTATGTAGATGCACTCTCCTTCCCCTCGTTGCTAGTCTCTCCATAGATTGATCTTGGTGACACGTAGGAAAATTTTGAATTTCCGCTACGTTCCCCAACATACATCACCTCATGACTAACTCCTTTGTCATTTACTTGCAACCTTATGATGTGTATTACCGAGAGGGCCCAGAGATACCTCTCCGATACTCGGAGTGGAAAATCCTAATCTCGATCTATGCCAACTCAACAAACACCTTCGAAGATACACGTAGAGCATCTTTATAATCATCCGGTTACGTTGTGACGTTTGATAGAACACAAGGTATTCCTATGGTATCCGGGAGTTGCACAATCTCATAGTCGAAGGAATATGTATTTGACATGAAGAAAGCAATAACAATAAAACTGAACAATCATTATGCTAAGCTAAAGGATGGGCCTTGTCCATCACATCATTCTCCTAATCAAGGTTGTCAGAATCGTGATTCTGTTATATGATTCTACGACTTTACAATCCAAACTTACCCCCGTGATTCTACGACTTTACATCATTCTCCTAATCTACGTTTCTACGATCCTGATAGTGAAGATTCTACGATTTTCGATCCTACCATCGGAGCTCCGATCTGATTCAAAATCACGATTCTGACAACCTTGCTCCTAATGATCCCGTTATCAAATGACAACACATGTCCATAGTTAGGAAACCTTAACCATCTTTGATCAACAAGCTAGTCTAGTAGAGGCATACTAGGGACATGGTATTTGTTTATATATTCACACATATATTTAAGTTTCCGGTCAATACAATTCTAGCATGAATAATAAACCTTTATCATCAATAAGGAAATATAAAATGACAACTTTTTTATTGCCTCTAGGGCATATTTTCTTCAGCCTCCCACTTGCACTAGAGTCAATAATCTGGATTACATTGTAATGAATCTAACACCCATGGAGTCTTGGTGCTGAGCATGTTTTGCTCGCGAAAGAGGCTTAGTCAACGGGTCTGCTACATTCATATCCGTATGTACCTTGCAAATTTCTATGTCTCCGTCCTTCACTTGTTGACGAATGGAGTTGAAGCGTCTCTTGATGTGTTTGGTTCTCTTGTGAAATCTGGATTCCTTCTCCAAGGCAATTGGTCCAGTATTCTCACAAAAGATTTTCATTGGACCTGATGCACTAGGTATTACACCTAGATCGGATATGAACTCCTTCATCTAGACTCCTTCATTTGCTGCTTCCGAAGCAGCTATGTACTCCGCTTCATGATACGTCTCCAACATATCTATAGTTTTTGATTGTTCCATGATGTTATATTATCATTCTTGGATATTTTACAATCATTTTATAGCAACTTTATATCATTTTTCGGGACTAACCTATTGACATAGTGCCCATTGCCAGTTGTTGTTTTTTGCTTGTTTTTTACTTTGCAGAAAATCAATACCAAACGGGGTCCAAACGTGGCGAAACTTTTTGGAGAATTTTTCTGGGCTAGAAGACACACGTTGGGCCATAGAAGTACCAGAGGGGTACCCTGAGGGGGCATGATGTCTACTACACAACCTTCTTCATGTAGACGTTGTTGGGCCTCCAAGTGCAGAGGTTTGTAGGACAGTACCAAATTTCCCTCAAGTGGATGACCTAAGGTTTATCAATCCGTAGGAGGCGTAGGATGAAGATGGTCTCTCTCAAGAAAACCCTGCAACCAAATAACAAAGAGTCTTTTGTGTCCCCAACACACCCAACACAATGGTAAATTGTATAGGTGCACTAGTTCGGCGAAGAGATGGTGATACAAGTGCAATATGGATGGTAGATATAGGTTTTTGTAATCTGAAAATATAAAAACAGCAAGGTAACTAATGATAAAAGTGAGCGTAAATGGTATTGCAATGCGTTGAAACAAGGCCAAGGGTTCATACTTTCACTAGTGCAAGTTCTCTCAACAATAATAACATAATTGGATCACATAACTATCCCTCAACATGCAACAAAGAGTCACTCCAAAGTCACTAATATAGGAGAACAAACAAAGAGATTATGGTAGGGTACGAAACCACCTCAAAGTTATCCTTTCTGGTCGATCTATTCAAGAGTCCGTAGTAAAATAACATGAAGCTATTCTTTCCGTTCAATCTATCATAGAGTTCGTACTAGAATAACACCTTAAGACACAAATCAACCAAAACCCTAATGTCACCTAGATACTCCAATGTCACCTCAAGTATCCATGGGTATTATTATACGATATGCATCACACAATCTCAGATTCATCTATTCAAACCAACACAAAGTACTTCAAAGAGTTCCCCAAAGTTTCTACCGGAGAGTCAAGACGAAAACGTGTGCCAACCCCTATGCATAGGTTCATGGGCGGAACCCGCAAGTTGATCACCAAAACATACATCAAGTGAATCAATAGAATACCCTATTGTCACCACGAGTATCCCACGCAAGACATACATCAAGTGTTCTCAAATCCTTAAAGACTCAATCCGATAAGATAACTTCAAAGGGAAAACTCAATCCATTACAAGAGAGTAGAGGGGGAGAAACATCATAAGATCCAACTATAATAGCAAAGCTCGCGATACATCAAGATCATATCACCTCAAGAACACGAGAGAGAGAGAGATCAAACACATAGCTACTGGTACATACCCTCAGCCCCGAGGGAGAACTACTCCCTCCTCGTCATGGAGAGCACCGGGATGATGAAGATGGCCACTAGAGAGGGATTCCCCCTCCGACAGGGTGCCAGAACGGGTCTAGATTGGTTTTCGGTGGCTACGGAGGCTTTGGGCGGCAGAACTCCCGATCTATTGTGCTCCCCGATGTTTTTAGGGTATATGGGTATATATGGGAATAAGAAGTACGTCGATGGATCTCCGGGCTGTCCACGAGGCAGGGGGGCGCGCCAGGGAGGTGGGTGCGCCCCCCACCCTTATGGGCAGCCCGGGACTCTCCTGGTCCATCTCCGATGCTCCGTGGGCTTTTTCTGGTCCAAAAATAAGTCCCGTGAAGTTTCAGGTCAATTGGACTCCGTTTGATTTTCCTTTTCTGCGATACTCTAAAACAAGGAAAAAATAGTAACTGGCACTGGGCTCTGAGTTAATAGGTTAGTCCCAAAAATAATATAAAAGTGTATAATAAAGCCCATAAACATCCAAAACAGATAATATAATAGCATGGAACAATCAAAAATTATAGATACGTTGGAGACGTATCAGCATCCCCAAGCTCAATTCCTGCTCGTCCTCGAGTAGGTAAATGATAAAAACAGATTTTTTGATGTGTAATGCTACCTAACATATTTCTCTAAGTAATTCTCTTCATTTTGGCATGAATGTTCAGATCCATAAGACTCAAGACAAAAGTTTAATATTGACATAAAAATAATAATACTTCAAGCATACTAACTAAGCAATCATGTCTTCTCAAAATAACATGGCTAAAGAAAGCTATCCCTACAAAATCATATAGTATGGCTATGATCCATCTTCACCACACAAAGTATTTAAATCATGCACAACCCCGATGACAAGCCAAGCAATTGTTTCATACTTTTGATGTTCTCAAACTTTTTCAATCTTCACGCAATACATGAGCGTGAGCCATGGACATAGCGCTATAGGTGGAATAGAATGGTGGTTGTGGAGAAGACAAAAAGGAGAAGATAGTCTCACATCAACTAGGCATATCAACGGGCTATGGAGATGCCCATTAATAGATATCAATGTGAGTGAGTAGGGATTGCCATGCAACGGATGCACTAGAGCTATAAATGTATGAAAGCTCAACAGAAGAAACTAAGTGGGTGTGCATCCAACTTGCTTGCTCACGAAGACCTAGGGCACTTGAGGAGGCCCATTGTTGGAATATACAAGCCAAGTTCTATAATGAAAATTCCCCACTAGTATATGAAAGTGACAAAACAAGAGACTCTCTATCATGAAGATCATGGTGCTACTTTGAAGCACAAGTGTGGAAAAAAGGATAGTAGCATTGTCCCTTTTATTTTTTATTTTTTTATTTGGCCTTTTCTTTTTTTGGCCTTTCTTTTTTATTTGTCCTTTCTCTTTTTTGGCCTTTTTTGGGACAATGCTCTATTAATGATGATAATCACACTTCTATTTATTTACAACTCAATGATTACAACTTGATACTAGAACAAAGTATGACTCTATATGAATGCCTCCGGCGGTGTACCGGGATGTGCAATGACTCATGAGTGACATGTATGAAAGAATTATGAACGGTGGCTTTGCCACAACTAAAATGTCAACTACATGATCATGCAAAGCAATATGACAATGATGGAGCGTGTCATAGTAAACGGAATGGTGGAAAGTTGCATGGAAATATATCTCGGAATGGCTATGGAAATGCCATGATAGGTAGATATGGTGGCTGTTTTGAGGAAGTTATATTGTGGGTTTATGATACCGGCGAAAGGTGCGCGGTATTAGAGAGGCTAGCAATGGTGGAAGGGTGAGAGTGCGTATAGTCCATGGACTCAACATTAGTCATAAAGAACTCACATACTTATTGCAAAAATCTATTAGTTATCAAAACAAAGTACTATGCGCATGCTCCTAGGGGGATAGATTGGTAGGAAAAGACCATCACTCGTCCCCGACCGCCACTCATAAGGAGGACAATCAATAAACAAATCATGCTCTGACTTCGTCACATAACGGTTCACCATACGTGCATGCTACGGGAATCACAAACTTCAACACAAGTATTTCTCAAATTCACAACTACTCAACTAGCATGACTCTAATATCATCATATCCATATCTCACAACAATTATCAAGTATCAAACTTCTCTTAGTATTCAATGCACTTCATATGAAAGTTTTTATTATATCCCACTTGGATGCCCATCATATTAGGACTAAATTCATAACCAAAGAAAATTACCATGCTGCTTAGGACTCTCAAAATAATATAAGTGACGCATGAGAGTTCATCTATTTCTATAAAATAAAACCACCACCGTGCTCTAAAAAAGATATAAGTGAAGCACTAGAGCAAATGGCAAACTACTCCAAAAGATATAAGTGAAGATCAATGAGTAGTCGAATAATTATGCAACTATGTGAAGACTCTCTAACATTTAAAAATTTCAGATCTTGGTATTTTATTCAAAAAGCAAGCAAAACAAAATAAAATAAAATGACGCTCCAAGCAAAACACATATCATGTGGCGAATAAAAATATAGCTCCAAGTAAAGTTACCAATGAACGAAGACCAAAGAGGGGATGCCTTCTGGGGCATCCCCAAGCTTAGGCTTTTGGTTGTCCTTGAATATTACCTTGGGGTGCCTTGGTCATCCCCAAGCTTAGGCTCTTGCCACTCCTTATTCCATAGTCCATCGAATCTTTACCCAAAACTTGAAAACTTCACAACACAAAACTTAACAGAAAACTCGTAAGCTCCGTTAGCGAAAGAAAACAAAACACCACTTCAAGGTACTGTAATGAACTCATTCTTTATTTATATTGGTGTTAAACCTAAGGTATTCCAACTTCACTATGGTTTATAAACTCTTTTACTATCCATAGATTCATCAAAATAAATAAACAACACATGGAAAACAGAATCTGTCAAAAACAGAACAGTCTGTCGTAATCTGTAACTAACGCAAACTTATGGAACCCCAAAAATTCTAAAGTAAATTTCTGTACCTGAGGAATTTATATATTAATAATCTTCAAAAATAATTAACTAAATATCACTTTCCAAATAAAAATGGCAGTAATTCTCGTGAGCGCTAAAGTTTCTGTTTTTTTACAGCAAGATCAACAAGACTTTCCCCAAGTCTTCCCAACGGTTCTACTTGGCACAAACACTAATTAAAACATAAAAAATCAATCATAACATAGGATAGATAAATTATTTATTGCTAAACAGGAGCAAAAATCAAGGAACAAAAATAAAGTTGGGTTGCCTCCCAACAAGCGCTATCGTTTAACGCCCCTAGCTAGGCATGATGATTTCAATGATGTTCACATAAAATATAGGAATTGAAACATAAAGAGAGCATCATGAAGAATATGAATAGCATATTTAAGTCTAACCCACTTCCTATGCATAGGGATTTTGTGAGCAAACAACTTGTGGGAACAAGAATCAACTTGCATAGGAAGGTAAAACAAGCATAACTTCAAAACTTTAAGCACATAGAGAGGAAACTTGATATTATTGCAATTCCTACAAGCATATATTCCCCCCTCATAATAATTTTCAGTAGCATCATGAATGAATTCAACTATATAACCAGCACCTAAACCATTCTTTTCATGATCTACAAGCATAGAAATTTTATTACTCTCCACATAAGCAAAATTCTTCTCATTCGGAATAGTGGGAGTATCATATGAGACTCGAATACTATAAATTGTTTCCACATTAAAAGAGTAATGTTCAGAAAAAGGTTAATCATAATCATGACAAGTTTTAATCATCACTACTTTTTATAGCATAAGTATCATCACAATAATCATCATAGGTAGCAACTTTGTTCTCATCATAATCGATTGAAACCTCTTCCAAGATAGTGGAATCATTACTAAATAAAGTCATGACCTCTCCAAATCCACTTTCATAATTATCACAATGAGATTCAACATCCTCCAAAATAGTGGGATTACTACTTTCTAAAGTTGACACTCTTCCAAACCCACTTTCATCAATATAATCATCATAAGTAGGAGGCATGCTATCATTATAACAAATTTGCATATCAAAGCTTGGGGATAAACATTAATTGCAGCAAATATATTCTCAAAAACATCATCTTCATCAAACATAGCATCCCCAAGCTTGTGCCTTTTCATATCATAAGCATAATCACTTTCATCATTAATAGTATGGATAGCACCAATAGTATAGCAATTATCATCATCACAAGGAGTAATAGGGGCAACATCATTTGGGAGAGATACCTTTTTACCTTTGCTTCTCCGTATTTTCTTTTTCTTCTTCACATCATGTGTGGGTTCAACCCTCTTTTTGGAGCTCCTTATTAATGAGATTGGTTGAATAGAAGGCTCCTCCTCGTTACCTGATTCATCATAAGAAATAACAGGAGGATATTGAGAAGTCTCTTCCCTTTCATTAGTATTCTATTCATCCTCTATTTGTTTTCTTTTCTTTATGTAAGTGGCAATATAAGAATTTTCAATAAAATTCACCGCACAATATATATAAATTTCCTCTAGATCAAAACCAAGAAGTTTATCACGGGCAAATACTGGAAGATAGTTAGTTATACATTTCATTTCTTCATAACCCATAAGCAAACTAAGTTCATTATGATGTGCAAGAGAAATCAAGTCATCACAATTTTTGGAAACCATTAGATCTTGAAACAATTTGCATCGGATGGTTAAATGACCACGTTCATTGCAAAGTTCACAAGTACGGCCAAGAAAATTTAAATTTTCAGCACAAACATCTAGCCTTTCTTGCAACCATTTAGTTTCTAAGTACTCATGCCTCTTGCAAAATCTATGTTCCCTAATTGGTGTGTACTTGCAAACTCTATGCACTCCACAAAAATCGACATGCTTATAAGAGACATTTTCATCATAACTAGTGCAATCATCATTAGTACTATGGATATTCAAAGAGTTCATACTAATAACATTGCAATCATGCTCATCATTCAAAGATTTAGTGCCAAACATTTTAATGCATTCTTCTTCTAACACTTTGGCACAATTTTCCTTTCCATCATACTCACGAAGATATTAAAAAGATGAAGCATATGAGGCAAACTCAATTCCATTTTTTTGTAGTTTTCTTTTATAAACTAAACTAGTGCTAAAACAAGAAACAAAAAGATTCGATTGCAAGATCTAAAGATATACCTTGAAGCCCTCACCTCCCCGGCAATGGCGCCAGAAAAGAGCTTGATGTCTACTACACAACCTTCTTCTTGTAGACGTTGTTGGGCCTCCGAGTGCAGAGGTTTGTAGGACAGTAGCAAATTTCCCTCAAGTGGATGACCTAAGGTTTATCAATCCGTAGGAGGCGTAGGATGAAGATGGTCTCTCTCAAGCAACCCTGCAACCAAATAACAAAGAGCCTCTTGTGTCCCCAACACACCCAATACAATGGTAAATTGTATAGGTGCACTAGTTCGGCGAAGAGATGGTAATACAAGTGCAATATGGATGGTAGATATAGGTTTTTGTAATCTGAAAATATAAAAACAGCAAGGTAACTAATGATAAAAGTGAGCATAGATGGTATTGCAATGCGTTGAAACAAGGCCTAGGGTTCATACTTTCACTAGTGCAAGTTCTCTCAACAATAATAACATAATTGGATCACATAACTATCCCTCAACATGCAACAAAGAGTCACTCCAAAGTCACTAATAGCGGAGAACAAACAAAGAGATTATGGTAGGGTACGAAACCACCTCAAAGTTATCCTTTCTGGTCGATCTATTCAAGAGTCCGTAGTAAAATAACATGAAGCTATTCTTTTCGTTCAATCTATCATAGAGTTCGTACTAGAATAACACCTTAATACACAAATCAACCAAAACCCTAATGTCACCTAGATACTCCAATGTCGCCTCAAGTATCCGTGGGTATGATTATGATATGCATCACACAATCTCAGATTCATCTATTCAAACCAACACAAAGTACTTCAAAGAGTGCTCCAAAGTTTCTACCGGAGAGTCAAGACGAAAACGTGTGCCAACCCCTATGCATAGGTTCATGGGCGGAACCCGCAAGTTGATCACCAAAACATACATCAAGTGAATCAATAGAATACCCCATTGTCACCACGGGTATCCCACGCAAGACATACATCAAGTGTTCTCAAATCCTTAAAGACTCAATCCGATAAGATAACTTCAAAGGGAAAACTTAATCCATTACAAGAGAGTAGAGGGGGAGAAACATCATAAGATCCAACTATAATAGCAAAGCTCGTGATACATCAAGATCGTATCACCTCAAGGACACGAGAGAGAGAGAGATAGAGAGAGAGAGAGTGATCAAACACATAGCTAATGGTACATACCCTCAGCCCCGAGGGAGAACTACTCCCTTCTCGTCATGGAGAGCGTCGAGATGATGAAGATGGCCACTGGAGAGGGATTCCCCCTCCGGTAGGGTGCCGGAACAGGTCTAGATTGGTTTTTGGTGGCTACGGAGGCTTCTGGCGGCGGAACTCCCGATCTATTGTGCTCCCCGATGTTTTTAGGGTATATGGGAGGAAGAAGTACGTCGGTGGATCTCCGGGTTGTCCACGAGGCAGGGGGGCGCGCCCCCACCCTCGTGGGCAGCCCGGGACTCTCCTGGTCCATCTTTGATACTCCGTGGGCTTCTTCTGGTCAAAATAAGTTCCGTGAAGTTTCAGGTCAATTGGACTCCGTTTGATTTTCCTTTTCTGCGATACTCTAAAACAAGGAAAAAACAAAAACTGGCACTGGGTTCTGGGTTAATAGGTTAGTCCCAAAAATAATATAAAAGTGTATAATAAAGCCCATAAACATCCAAAACAGATAATATAATAGCTTGCAACAATAAAAAATTATAGATACGTTGGAGACATATCAGGGCACAACCCACCTGGGCGCACCTGGGGGCCCAAGCGCGCGCTGGTGGGTTGTGCCCACCTCGGTGGCCTCCCGCACCGCCTCTTTGCTCTATAAATACCCCAATATTCCAGAAACCCTAGGGGAATCAACGAAAAACAATTCCAGCCACCGCAAGTTCCAGAAACCACATATCCAATCTAGACACCATCACGGAGGGGTTCATCATCCTCATTGGTTCCTCTCCAATGATGCGTGAGTAGTTCATTGTAGACCTACGGGTCCGTAGTTAGTAGCTAGATGGCTTCCTCTCTATCTCTCTTTTGATTCTCAATACAATGGTCTCTTGGAGATCTATTTGATGTAAATCTTTTTGTGGTGTGTTTGTTGGGATCCGATGAACTTTGAGTTTATGATCAGATCTATGTTTTTATCCATGAAAGTTATTTGAGTCTTTTGATCTCTTATATGCATGATTACTTATAGCCTCGTATTTCTTCTTCGAATCTTTGGTTTAGTTATGCCGACTGGATCGATTTTTCTTTCCATGGGAAGAGGTGCTTTGTTATGGGTCCGATCTTACGGTGCTCAATCCCAGTCACAGAAGGGGAAATGACACGTATGTATTGTTGCTATTAAGGATAACAAGATGGGGTCTATTCCTACATGAATAGATCTTGTCTACATCATGTCATCGTTCTTATGGCATTACTCCGTTTCTCCATGAACTCAATACACTAGATGCACACTGGATGGTGGTCGATGTGTGGGGTAATAGTAGTAGATGCAAGCAGGAGTCGGCCTACTAATCTTGGACGTGATGCCTATATAATGATCATTGCCTGGATATCGTCATAATTATTTGAAGTTCTATCAATTTCCCAACAGTAATTTGTTTACCTGTTGTATGCTATTTTTCTTGAGAGAAGCCACTAGTGAAATCTATGACGCCTGGGTCTGTTCTTTATCATATTTGCCTTCGAGATCTATTTTTATTTGCTTCTATTTTTAGATATATTAATCCATAAAACCAAAAATACCTTGCTTCAATTTTTTTATTTATTTTATCTCGCATTCCTGCAAGATCTATTTATTCAATCTACTACAATTTTATCTATCTTTTTACCCGGGAGGGATTGACAACCCCTCTTTTACGTCGGGTTGCAAGTATTTATTCTTTGTGTGCATGTACTCTTCATGTAGTGTTGCGTGGTTCTCCTACTGGTTCGATAGCCTTGGTCTCATCACTGACGGAAATACCTACCGTAGCTGTGTTGCATCATCCCTTCCTCTTTGGGGAAATGACGACGTAGTACAAGCTGCATCACTCTACGCCTTCCACTCTTTGTGCAATGTTCTCTTCCCCGGCTGAACCACAAGGGGATGATGGCCCCATAGGTGGCCGTGTTTTCCCACGACAGGGTCTCCCACATTCAGATCCATATGTACTTTACAAATTTCTATGTCTCCATCCTTGACCTTTTCATGAATGGAGTTGAAGCGTCTCTTGATGTGTTTGGTTCTCTTTTGAAACCTAGATTCCTTCGTCAAGGCAATTGATCCAGTGTTATCACAAAAGATTTTCATGGGACCCAATGCACTAGATATTACACCTAGATCGGATATGAACTCCTTCATCCAGACTCCTTCATGAGTTGCTTCCGAAGCAGCTATGTACTCCACTTCACACATAGATCCCGCCACGACACTCCGCTTGGGACTGCACCAACTGACAGCTCCACCATTCAATATAAACACGTATCCAATTTGTGACTTAGAGTCATCCGGATCAGTGTCGAAGCTAGCATCGATGTAACCATTTACGACAAGCTCTTCGTCACCTCCATAAACGAGAAACATATCAATTGTCCTCTTCAGGTACTTCAGGATGTTCTTGACCGTTGTCCAGTGATCCACTCCTGGATTACTTTCGTACTTCCCTGCCAGACTTATGGCAAGGCACACATCAGGTCTGGTACACAGCATATCATACATGATAGAACCTATGGCTGAGGCATAGTATAGGGAATGACTTTCATTTTCTCTCTATCTTCTGTAGTGGTTGGGTTTTGAGTCTGACTCAACTTCACACCTTGTAACATAGGCAAGAACCCTTTCTTTGACTGGTCCATTTCGAATTTCTTCAAAACCTTATCAAGGTATGTGCTTTGTGAATGTCCTATTAAGCGTCTCGATCTATCTTATAGATATTGATGCCCAATATATAAGCAACTTCACCGAGGTCTTTAATTGAAAAATTCTTATTCAAATATCCTTTTATGCTATCCAGAAATTCTACATCATTTCCAATCAACAATATGTCATCCACATATAATATCAGAAATGCTGCAGAGCTCCCACTCACTTTCTTGTAAATACAAGCTTCATCGTAAGTTTGTATAAAACCATATGCTTTGATCACCTCATCAAAGCGTATATTCCAACTCTGAGATGCTTGCACCAGTCCATAGATGGATCGCAGGAGCTTGCACACTTTGTTAGCACCTTTAGGATCAACAAAACCTTCTGGTTGCATCATATACAACTCTTCTTTAAGATATCCATTACGGAAGGTAGTTTTGACGTCCATTTGCCAGATTTCATAATTATAATATGCGGGAATTGCCAACACGATTCGGACTGACTTAAGCATCGCTACTGGTGAGAAGGTCTCATCGTAGTAAACCCCTTGAACTTGTCGAAAACCTTTCGCGACAAGTCGAGCTTTGTAGATGGTGACATTACCATCAACGTATGTCTTCTTCTTGAAGATCCATTTATTCTCAATGGCTTGCCGATCATCGGGCATGTCCACCAAAGTCCACACTTTGTTCTCATACATGGATCCTATCTCAGATTTCATGGACTCAAGCCATTTATAGGAATCTGGACTCATCATAGCTTATTCATAGTTTGTAGGTTCGCAATGGTCTGGTAACATGACTTCTAGGACAGGAGTACCGTACCACTTTGGTGCGGAACGCGCTCTGCTCAACCAACGAGGTCCAGTAGTAACTTGATATGAAGTTTTATGATCATCATCATTAGCTTCCTCTCTAGTTGGTGTAGGCATCACGGGAACAGATTTCTCTGATGCGCTACTTTCCAAATTGAGAGAAGGTACAATTACCTCATCAAGTTCTACTTTTCTCCAACTTACTTCTTTCGAGAGAAACTCCTTCTCTAAAAATGTTCCATTCTTGGCAACAAAGATCTTGCCTTTGGATCTGTGGTAGAAGGTGTACCCAATTGTTTCCTTAGGGTATCCTATGAAGACACACTTCTCCGATTTGGGTTTGATCTTATCAGGCTAAAGCCTTTTGACATAAGTGTCACAACCCAAAACTTTAAGAAACGATAGCTTAGGTTTCTTGCCAAACCACAGTTCATACGGTGTCATCTCAGTGGATTTAGATGGTGCCCTATTTAACGTGAATGCGGTTGTCTCTAATGCATAACCCCAAAACGACAGTGGTAAATCAGTAAGAGACATCATAGATCACACCATATCTAATAAAGTACGGTTACGATGTTCAAACACACCATCACGCTGTTGTGTTCCAAGTGGCGTGAGTTGTGAAACTATTACACATTGTTTTAAATGAAGGCCAAACTCGTAACTCAAGTATTCGCCTCTGTGATCAGATCGTAGAAACTTTATTTTCTTGTTATGATGATTCTCCACTTCACTCTGAAATTCTTTGAACTTTTCAAATGTTTTAGACTTGTGTTTCATCAAGTAGATATACCCATACCTACTCAAATCATATGTTAAGATTAGAAAATAATGATACCCACCGCGTGCTTCAACACTCATTGGACCGCATACATCGGTATGTATTATTTCCAATAAGTCATTAGCTCGCTCCATTGTTCTGGAGAACTGAGTTTTAGTCATCTTGCCCATGAGGCATGGTTCACAAGTATCAAATTATTCATAATCAAGTGATTCCAAAAGTTCATCAGCATGTAGTTTCTTCATGCGCTTTACCCCAATATGACCTAAACGGCAGTGCCACAAGTATGTTGCACTATTATTATCAACTTTGCATCTTTTGGCATCAATATTATGAATATGTGTATCACTACTATCGAGATTCAACAAGAATAGACCACTCTTTAAGGGTGCATTACCATAAAAGATATTACTCATATAAATAGAACAACAATTATTCTCTGATTTAAATGAATAACCGTCTCACAATAAACAAGATCCAGATATAATGTTCATGCTCAACGCTGGCACCAAATAAAAATTATTCAGGTCTAAAACTAATCTCGAAGGCAGATGTAGAGATAGCGTGCCGATGACAATCACATCGACCTTGGAACCGTTTCCGACGTGCATCGCCACCTCATCCTTAGTCAATCTTTGTTTATTTTGCATCTCCTGTTTCGAGTTACAAATATGAGCAACCGAACCAGTATCAAATACCTAGGCATTGCTATGAGCATTAGTAAGGTACACATCAGTAACATGTATATCAAATATACCTTTGTTTACTTTGCCATCCTTCTTATCCGCCAAGTATTTGGGGCAGTTCCGCTTATAGTGACCAGTCCCTTTGCAGTAGAAGCACTCACTTTCAGGCTTGGGTCCAGCTTTGGGTTCTTCCCAGGAGTGGAAACTTTCTTGCCATTCTTCTTGAAGTTCCCTTTCTTTCCCTTGCCCTTTTTCTTGAAACTAGTGGTCTTGTTAACCATCAACACTTGATGCACCTTCTTGATTTCTACCTCCGCGGCCTTGAGCATTGCGAAGAGCTCGGGAATTGTTTTGTTCATCCCTTGCATATTATAGTTCGTCACGAAGCCTTTGTAGCTTGGTGGTAGTGATTGAAGAACTCTGTCGATAACACAATCAACTGGAAGATCAACTCCCAGCTGAGTTAAGTGATTATAATACCCAGATATTTTGAGTATGTGTTCACTGACTGAACTGTTCTCCTCCATCTTGCAGCTATAGAACTTGTTGGAGACTTCATATCTCTCAACCCGGGCATTCGCTTGAAATATTAACTTCAACTCTTGGAAAATCTCATATGCTCCATGAAGTTCAAAACATCTTTGAAGTCCCGGTTCTAAGCCGTAAAGCATGGCACACTGAACTATATAGTCATCAGATCGAGCTTTGCCAGATGTTCATAACATCAGCTTTAGCTCCTGCATCAGGCCTTTCACCTAGCGGTGCATCAAGGACATAATTCTTCTGTGCAGCAATGACGATAATCCTCAAGTTATGGACCTAGTCCGTGTAGTTGCTACCATCATCTTTCAACTTAGCTTTCTCTAGGAGCGCATTAAAATTCGGGGGAACGGTAGCTCGGGCCATTGATCTACAACATAGATATGCAAAACTATAAGACCAAGTTCATGATAAATTAAGTTCAATTAATCAAATTACTAATGAACTCCCACTTAAATAAACATCCCTCAAGTCATCTAAGTGATACGTGATCCAAATCAACTAACCCATGTCTGATCATCACGTGAGATGGGGTAGTCATCAATGGTGAACATCTCTATGTTGATCGTATCTACTATATGACTAACGTTCGACCTTTCGGTCTCCAGTGTTCCAAGACCATGTCTGTACATGCTAGGCTCGTCAAGTTTAACCCAAGTATTTTGCATGTACAAAACTATCTTACACTCGTTGTATGTGAACATAGAGTCTATTACCCAATCATCACGTGGTGCTTCGAAATGACGAACTTTGGCAACGGTGCACACTCGAGGAGAACACTTTTATCTTGCAATTTAGTGAAGGGATCATCTTATATTGCTACCGCCGTTCTAAGCAAAATAAGATGCATAAAAGATAAACATCACATGAAATCAAAATATGTGACATGATATGGCCATCATAAACTTGTGCTTTTGATCTCCATCTCCAAAGCATCGTCATGATCTCCATCGTTACTGGCTCGACACCTTGATCTCCATCATAGCGTCGTTGCATCGAGGTTGTCACGCCAACTATTGCTTCTACAACTATCGCTAATGCATAGTGATAAAGTAAAGCAATTACATGGTGCTTGCACTTCATACAATAGATAGACAACCCTAAGGCTCCTGCCGGTTGTTGATATTACAAAACATGGTCATCTCTGATACGTCTCCATCCTATCTATAATTTTTGATTGTTCCATGCCAATATTATACAACTTTAATATACTTTTGGCAACTTTTTGTACTATTTTTGGGGACTAACATATTGATCCAGTGCCCAGTGCCAGTTCCTGTTTGTTGCATGTTTTTTGTTTCGCAGTAAATCCATATCAAAGGAGTCCAAACGGGATAAAAACTGACGGAGATTTTTTTGGAATATATGTGATTTTTGGGGAAAAAATCAATGCGAGATGATGCCCGACGGGGCCACGAGGCAGGGGGCGCGCCCTGGGCCCTAGTGGCCACCCCGTAAGGCAGTTGATGCCCTTCTTTCTCCGCAAGAAAGCTAATATCCGGATAGAGATCGTGTTAAATTTTGAGGCCAATCAGAGTTACAGATCTCTGAGAATTTAAGAACGGTGAAAGGGCAGAATCAGGGAACCCAGAAACAGAGAGAGACAGATAGACAGATCCAATCTCGGAGGGGCTCTCGCCCCTCCGCCGCCATGGAGGCCATGGACCAGAGGGGAAACCCTTCTCCCATCTAGGGAGAAGGTCAAGGAAGAAGAAGAATAAGAAGAAGAAGAAGAAAAAGAAGAAGAAGAAGAAGAAGAAGAAGGGGGCTCTCTCCCCCTCTCTCTCGGTGGCGCTGGAACGCCGCCAGGGCCATTATCGTGTGACAACAATCTACACCAACACCTCCGTCATCTTCACCAACATCTTCATCACCTTCCCCCATCTATCTACAACGTTCGACTCTCCCGCAACTCGCTGTACCCTCTAGTTGAACATGGTGCTTTATGCTTCATATTATTATCCAATGATGTGTTGCCATCCTATGATGTTTGAGTAGATTTTCGTTGTCCTATCGGTGATTGGTGAATTACTATGATTGATATAATTTGCTTGTGGTCATGTTGCTGTCCTTTGGTGCCCATCATATGAGAGCGCGCATGGATCACACCATAGGGTTAGTTGTATGTTGATCGGACTACGTATTGGAGGGCAAGAGTGACAGAAGCTTCAACCTAGCATAGAAATTGATGCATACGGGATTGAAGGGGGACCTATATATCTTAATGCTATGGTTGGGTTTTACCTTAATGAATGTTAGTAGTTGCGGATTCTTGCTAATAGTTCCAATCATAAGTGCATAGAATTCCAAGTCAGGGATGACATGCTAGCAGTGGCCTCTCCCACACAAAATTTGCTACCGGTCTAGTAAAGTAGTCAATTGCTTAGGGACAATTTCGCAACTCCTACCACCACTTTTCCACACTCGCTATACTAACTTTATTGCTTCTTTACCTAAACAACCACTACTTTTTATTCACGCGCTCTTTATTATCTTGCAAACCTATCCAAAAACACCTACAAAGTACTTCTAGTTTCATACTTGTTCTAGGTAAAGCGAACATTCAGCGTGCGCAGAGTTGTATCGCTGGTCGATAGAACTTGAGGGAATATTTGTTATACCTTTAGCTCCTCGTTGGGTTCGACACTCTTACTTATCGAAAGAGGCTACAATTGATCCCCTATACCTTTGGGTTATCAAGACCTTTTTCTGGTGCCGTTGCCGGGGAGCAATAGTGTGGGGTGAATATTCTCGTGTGTGCTTGTTTGCTTTATCACTAAGTAGATTTTATTTGTTGTTCTAAGTTGTTCTCTATCTTTAGTTATGAATATGGAACATGAAATACCAAAAACAATTAGGTTTACTTGCTACTCATCGAGATGGGGAACCTCCTAAAACCCTTGATGCTCATTATGTGAAAGAGATTATGTACTACTTTGATAATCCTGAGAAAACCCCATTCAATTATGTAATGGGAGACACGTTGGATCAACGTGAATACTTTAGGGATTATCGCTTGACTCAAAAAGGGAAACTATTTTGGATCAAATTCATATGTTGCATTGGTATGCTCAGGAACTATGCTTGAGATATGATTATACTTGTTGCTCTAGAATGAAGGCTCCACGCCTTCCCTTTTCATGCAAATTTAATGATGATAAAACCTTGGCTTCTTATGCTAATGGTATATATGATTACTATGATGTGGAACAAATAGAAGAGTTCATTGCTTTTATGGGTGCTTATGAAATTGAATCTTTGTATAAAGAGTTTGAAGATTTTGATGATTCAGTTTATAGACCTGAAAATTTTGCTATACTTAAATATTGCTATGAGAATTATGAATTAAATTCCGATATTGATGATTTTATTGAGAAAGTCTCCGCTGTCCAAGAAGAGACTAATATTTTGCAGGAGTCTATGGAAGAAGAAATTAATGACGTTGTGAGCTCATTGGATGAAAAAGATGAGGAGGAGAGCAAAGAACAAAAGGAGGAAGAGCGGATTGATCACCCGTGCCCATCTTCTAATGAGAGCAACTCTTCAATTCATACATTGTTTAATTTCCCTTCGTGCTTACCGAAGGATGAATGCTATGATGATTGTTATGATCCCGTTGATTCTCTTGAAATATCCCTTTTTGATGATACTTGCTATGCTTGTGGACAAGATGCCAATACGAATTATGCTTATGGAGACGAACTTGCTATAGTTCCTTATGTTAAACATGAAATTGTTGCTATTTCACCCACTCATGATAGTCCTATTATCTTTTTGAATTCTCCCAACTACACCATATCAGAGAAGTTTACTCTTGTTAAGGATTATATTGATGGGTTGCGTTTTACTACTACACATGATGATTTTGATAGATATAATATGCATGTGCTTGATGCTCCTACTTGCAATTATTATGAGAGAGGAACTATATCTCCACCTCTCTATGTTTCCCACACAATAAAATTGCAAGAAACTGCTTATGCTATGTATTGGCCTTTACTTGATGTGCATGAATTGTTCTTGTATGACATGCCGATGCATAGGAAGAGAGTTAGACTTTGTCATTACATGATATATGTTACTTTGTGCTCACTACTAAATTACAAATCATTGTTAATTAAAATTGGCTTTGATATACCTTGAGATCCGGGTGGATCCATTACTTGAGCACTATATGCCTAGCTTAATGGCTTTAAAGAAAGCGCTGCCAAGGAGACAATCCGGAAGTTTTAGAGAGTCATTTATTTCTGTTGTGTGCCTTCATAAGGTTTAAAAATAAAAATAATGTGCCAAGTTTTTCCTTTAGGATGTCTTAGATTACTTGTTGGTTTGTACGGTGCAGGACAAAAACTTTGGCTGTAGTGCACGATTTTACACTTTTTACTGGAACATCAAACGGTTCCGAAACTTTTTATACTGTCTTTATATACAAATTGTTTATGTTTCCTAATTTTGGTAGAATTTTTGGAGTACCAGAGGTATGGTGAATGTTCAGATTATTACAGACTGTTATGTTTTAGACAGATTCCATTTTTGATGCATAATTTGCTTGTTTTGATGAAACTATCGATTTATATCAGTGGATTAAGCCATGAAAAAGTTATATTACAGTATCTACAATTAAAAAACAAAATATGAATTGGTTTACAACAGTACTTAGAGTAGTGATTTGCTTTATTATACTAACGGATCTTACCGAGCTTTCCGTTGAGTTTTGTGTGGGTGAAGTGTTCGAAGATCGAGGATGTATTGATATGAGGATAAGGAGGAGAGACAAGAGCTCAAGCTTGGGGATTCCCAAGGCACCCCAAGTAAATATTCAAGGATACTCAAGCATCTAATCTTGGAGATGCCCCAGAATGCATCCCATCTTTCTTCAACAAATATCGGTATGTTTTCAGATTCGTTTCGTTCATGCGATATGTGCAATCTTGGAGCGTCTTTTGCATTTAGTTTTAATTTTTCTTTTATGCACCATGCTGGTATGAGATAGTACTTGGTTGATTTATAGAATTCTCATTGCGCTTCACTTATATCTTTTGAGTATGGATTTATAGAATGCTTCAGGTGCTTCGCTTATATCATTTGAAGTTTGGATTGCCTGTTTCTCTTCACATAGAAAATCGCCATTTGTAGAATGCTCTTTTGCTTCACTTATATTTGTTAGAGCATGGGAATATCTTTTGTAGAAAGAATTAAACTCTCTTGCTTCACTTATATCTATTTAGAGAGTTGCCAGGAATAGGTCATTCACATGGTTAGTCATAAAATCCTACATAAAACTTGTAGATCACTGAATATGATATGTTTGATTCCTTGCAATAGTTTTGCGATATAAAGGTGGTGATATTGGAGTCGTGCTAGTTGAGTAATTGTGAAATTGAGAAATACTTGTGTTGAGGTTTGCAAGTCCCGTAGCATGCACGTATGGTGAACCGTTATGTAACGAAGTTGGAGCATGAGGTATTTATTGATTGTCTTCCTTATGAGTGGCGGTCGGGGACGAGCGATGGTATTTTCCTACCAATCTATCCCCCTAGGGGCATGCGTAGTATTACTTTGCTTCGAGGGCTAATAAACTTTTGCAATAAGTATATGAGTTCTTTATGACTAATGTGAGTCCATGGATTATACGCACTCTCACCCTTCCATCATTGCTAGCCTCTTCGGTACCGTGCATTGCCCTTTATCACCTCGAGAGTTAGTGCAAGCTTCGCCGGTGCATCCAAACCCCATGATACGATATGCTCTATCACACATAAGCCTCATTATATCTTCCTCAAAACAGCCACCATACCTACCTATCATGGCATTTACATAGCCATTCCGAGATATATTGCCATGGAACTTCCATCATCATCATATACATGACTTCAGCATTTATTGTCATATTGCTTTGCATGATCGTAAGATAGCTAGCATGATGTTTTCATGGCTTGTCCATTTTTTCATGTCATTGCTACGCTAGATCATTGCACATCCCGGTACACCGCCGGAGGCATTCATATAGAGTCATATCTTTGTTCTAGCATCGAGTTGTAATATTGAGTTGTAAGTAAATAAAAGTGTGATGATCATCATTATTAGAGCATTGTCCCAGTGAGGAAAGGATGATGGAGACTATGATTCCCCCACAAGTCGGGATGAGACTCTGGACGAAAAAATAAAATAAAAAAAGAGAGAAAAAGAGAAAGGCCAAAAAAAGGAAGGCCCAAAAAAGGAAAAAAAATGAGAGAAAAAGAGAGAAGGGACAATGTTACTATCCTTTTACCACACTTGTGCTTCAGAGTAGCACCATGTTCTTCACATAGAGAGTCTCTTGAGTTATCACTTTCATATACTAGTGGGAATTTTCATTATAGAACTTGGCTTGTATATTCCGATGATGGGCTTCCTCAAATGCCCGAGGTCTTCATGAGCAAGCAAGTTGGATGCACACCTACTTAGTTTCCAGTTTGAGCTTTCATACACTTATAGCTCTAGTGCATCCGTTGCATGGCAATCCCTACTCCTCGCATTGACATCAATTGATGGGCATCTCCATAGCCCGTTGATTAGCCGCATCGATGTGAGACTTTCTTCCTTTTTGTCTTCTCCACACAACCTTCATCACCATATTCTATTCCACCCATAGTGCTATGTCCATGGCTTGCGCTCATGTATTGCGTGAGGGTTGAAAAAGTTGAAGCGCGTTAAAAAGTATGAACCAATTGCTCGGCTTGTCATCGGGGTTGTGCATGATTTGATTGCTTTGTGTGGTGAAGATGGAGCATAGCCAGACTATATGATTTTGTAGAGATGAGCTTTCTTTGGCTATGTTATTTTGATAAGACATAATTGCTTGGTTAGTATGCTTGAAGTATTATTATCTTAATGTCAAATGATAGACTATTGCTTTGAATCACTCGTGTCTTAATATTCATGCCATGATTAGATATATGATCAAGATTATGCTAGGTAGCATTCCACATCAAAAATTATCTTTTCTATCATTTACCTACTCGAGGACGAGCAGGAATTAAGCTTGGGGATGTTGATATGTCTCCGTCGTATCTATAATTTTTGATTGTTCCATGCCAATATTATACAACTTTCATATACTTTTGCCAACTTTTTATACTATTTTTGGGGACTAACATATTGATCCAGTGCCCACTGCCAGTTCCTGTTTGTTGCATGTTTTTTGTTTTGCACTAAATCCATATCAAACGGAGTCCAAACGGGATAAAAACTGATGGAGATTTTTTTGGAATATATGTGATTTTTCGGAAGAAAAATCAATACGAGACGATGCCCGAGGGGGCCACGAGGCAGGGGCGCGCCGTGGGCCCTTGTGGCCACCTCGTAAGGCATTTGATGCCCTTCTTTCGCCGAAAGAAAGCTAATATCTGGATAGAGATCGTGTTAAAATTTGAGCTCAATCGGAGTTACGGATCTCCGAGAATTTAAAAAACGGTGAAAGGGCAGAATCAGGGAACACAGAAACAGAGAGAGATAGAGAGACAGATCCAATCTCGGAGGGGCTCTCGCCCCTCCATCGCCATGGAGGCCATGGACCAGAGGGGAAACCCTTCTCCCATCTAGGGAGAAGGTCAAGGAAGAAGAATAAGAAGAAGGGGCTCTCTCTCCCCCTCTCTCCCGGTGGCGTCGGAACGCCGACGGGGCCATCATCGTGTGACGGCGATCTACACCAACACCTCCGTCATCTTCACCAACATCTTCATCACCTTCCCCCATCTATCTACAGTGGTCCAATCTCCCGCAACTCGCTGTACCCTCTAGTTGAACATGGTGCTTTATGCTTCATATTATTATCCAATGATGTGTTGCCATCCTATGATGTTTGAGTAGATTTTTGTTATCCTATCGGTGATTGGTGAATTACTATGATTGATATAATTTGCTTGTGGTTATGTTGCTGTCCTTTGGTGCCCATCATATGAGAGCGCGCATGGATCACACCATAGGGTTAGTTGTATGTTGATAGGACTATGTATTGGAGAGCAAGAGTGACAGAAGCTTCAACCTAGCATAGAAATTGATGCATACGGGATTGAAGGGGGACCAATATATCATAATGCAATGGTTGGGATTTACCTTAATGAACGTTAGTAGTTGCGGATGCTTGCTAATAGTTCCAATCATAAGTCCATAGAATTCCAAGTCAAGGATGACATGCTAGCAGTGGCCTCTCCCACATAAAACTTGCTATCGGTTTAGTAAAGTAGTCAATTGCTTAGGGACAATTTCGCAACTCCTACCACCACTTTTCCACACTCGCTATACTAACTTTATTGCTTCTTTACCTAAACAGCCACTATTTTTTATTTACACGCTCTTTATTATCTTGCAAGCCTATCCAAAAACACCTACAAAGTACTTCTAGTTTCATACTTGTTCTAGGTAAAGGGAATGTTAAGCGTGTGTAGAGTTGTATCGGTGGTTGATAGAACTTGAGGGAATATTTGTTCTACCTTTAGCTCCTCGTTGGGTTTGACACTTTTACTTATCGAAAGAGGCTACAATTGATCCCCTATACTTGTGGGTTATCAATCTCATACATCAACATATATCACATCATATCTTGACCATATCACATCACAACATGCCCTACAAAAACAAGTTAGATGCCCTCTACTTTTTTGTTGCAAGTTTTACGTGGCTGCTACGGGCTTCTAGCAAGAACCGTTCTTACCTACGCATAAAACCACAACGGTGATTCATCAAATTTGCTATTTTAACCTTCTTCAAGGGCGGTTCGTAGTCAAATTCGATTCAACTCAAGTAGGAGAAACAGACACCCGCCAGCCACCTTTATGCAAAACCAGTTGCATGTCTGTCGGTGGAACCGGTCTCATGTGCGTGGCGATGTAAGGTTGGTCTGGACCGCTTAATCCCACAATACCGCTGAATCAAAATAAGACGTTGTTGGTAAGCAGCATTACTATCACCTCCCACAAATCTTTGTGTTCTACTCGTGCATATCATCTACGCATAGACCTGGCTCGGATGCCACTATTGGGAAACGTTGCATGGAAAACAAAAAAATTCTACGCACACGTAAGATCTATCTAGGAGATGCATAGCAACGAGAGGGAGAGTGTGTCTACGTACCCTTTGACACGTCTCCATCGTATTTATAATTTTTGATTGTTCCATGCCAATATTCTACAACTTTTACATACTTTTGGCAATATTCTATAATTTTTCTATACTATTTTTTGGGACTAACATATTGATCCAGTGCCCAGTGCCACTTCCTGTTTTTTTGCATGTTTTTTGTTTCGCAGAAAATCTATATCAAATGGAGTCCGAACGGAATAAAAACTTACAGAGATTTTTTTGGAATATATGTGATTTTGGGAAAAAGAATCAACATGAGACGATGCCCGAGGGGCCCACAGGGACAGAGGGCACGCCCCTGGTCCTTGTGGCCACTCCGTAAGGCGGTTGGTGTCCTTCTTTTGCTGCAAGAAAGCCAATATCCGGATAAAAATCGTGTTAAAATTTCATCCCAATCAGAGTTACGGATCTCCGGGAATTTAAGAAACGGTGAAAGGCCAGAATCTGGGAGCGCAGAAACAGAAGGAAACAAAGAGAGAGAGAGAGAGAGAGAGAGAGAGAGAGAGAGATCCAATCTCGGAGGGGCTCCTGCCCCTCCGCCGCCATGGAAGCCAAGGACCAGAGGGGAAACCCTTCTCCCATCTAGGGGGAAGGTCAAGGAAGAAGAAGGAGAAGGGGGGCTCTCTCCACGTCTCTCCCGGTGGCGCCGGAACACCATTGGGGCCATCATCATGACCGCGATCTACACCAACAACTTCACCATCGTCATCACCAACTCTCTCCCCCTCTATGCAGCATTGTGACACCTCTTATCCCCGCTGTAATCTCTACTTAAACATGGTGCTCAACGCTATATATTATTTCCCAATGATGTATGGCTATCATATGATGTTTGAGTAGATCCGTTTTGTCCTATGGTTCATTGATGATCGTGATTGATTTGAGTTGCATGTTTTATTATTGGTGCTATCCTATGGTGCTCTACGTGTCACGCAAGTGTGAGGGATCCCCAATGTAGGGTTTGCAATATGTTCATGGTTTGCTTATTGTATGCATTGCGTGACACTGGTGCACGTCAGTGCTAAAAAAAGGGTTTTTAACCCCTTTTCGCGACGACATTTGAAACCATCGCCAAGTGAGTGTGGGCGATAGGGGGGTCCTTCCCACACGACCCAGAAATCGTCGGGGATATGCCCTCCTGGGACACCGGATGGGGCCGTGTGCGATCGGGCGAGGCATCGAAATCCAATCATTTTTGTAGGTATGTACATCCCACACGGTAATTCGAGAAAATCATTTCTGTAGGTATGTACATCCCACACGGTGAATCCTAGAAAAACTTTTCCGTTTGTATGTATATCACACACAGTCAATCCAAGGAATACGTTTCCGTTCTTATGTACATCCCACACATTCAATCCAGGGAAAACATTTCCGTTCGTACGTACATCCCACACAGTTTTATTTGTAGGCTCGTGTGTGAAAGGTGTAACTATCACACATGGTCTGCATTGGTTAACCTTTTGCTTTTATCAACTATATCACACACGATCTAATGAAAAAAAACTGTGTGGCATTGGGCTATCCATTGCAAGCGCTTTTACTGCTAGAACCGTTTGCAAAGGTCCATGACACATTTAGCAGGTTTATTAGTTTACAATTAATAATTCCAGTATTACGCTTATTCACATTTCATATCGAACAACTGTTTGCCAATTTCATATCAGGCACATAAATATATTATAACATCACAATACGGTAGCTACATGAAAACAACACGGTACAACATATAGCTAGTTCAACTTCATAAGAACAATATATTAATTTCCCTAATTGAGATCATCCAGCCTCATCTTATCCACCTCTGCTTTCAGTTCAGCAAGACCCTATTTTGCCTGGGCCAACTGGGAAAGTGCCTCCTCCTTCGCCAACACCATCTTAGAAAAGTCTGGTTTAAAAAATGTGAGCTCATTCTCCACCTTCAACTTTTTATCCCGCATCTTCAAATATTCTTCAGCGTTGACAATAGTTTCTCTAAGCATACTTCTGTTCTCTTCCTCATACATCCTCCAGAGCTTCGCTAGGCACATCTTCAAACACTGTGGCCACTCTTGATCAACCCACTCCAAGTAAGAACACTTCCATTCATCCTATAATATTTAAAACTAGATCAGTAACAATTGTAGGGGAAATGGGTTTATAGCAACATAGAAAATCAACAATGCTTATTTTAAAAAACTGAAGAAACATGTTAATTATGACATATCTTCTCAAAAAGATCAATGTGCAAATGAAATAATTGGTACTGAGACAACAACCAAATTCTGGAACATCAGAAGCTATAATTAACTACAACGACGCTACAAGTTCTTACTCATGTACAATAAATAACAAATTGAAAATTTTATGAGGAAGGTAAATATAACTGCAACAGTATAGCGACAGTGTTTGGATGACAGAAAATTGATACTAATAGGTGTGTACATGCACAAATTTAGTAACATAGAACTAATAGCACTAAGGCCGTCCACTATGTATGCTAAAACTGGGGTAAAGACAACTGTTGCTACATCTCACACCGGTGCCCTGCACGGGCGAGCCGATGCAGTGGAAAAAAATCAGGGACCCGGACTCCGGAGCACGTAGTTTCTCTGATGCCCAGTTTCTTCGTGCTATAAAGATTTAGTATTTTACTGCTTGGATGCTCGGATGTGTGGACCAAAGTTGGCTGCAAAAAACTGCTGAAGCAGTGCCAAATAATTTTCTAATGGCACCGCTGATGAGATGGCAACAATTTAAGATACTAGGTACAAACTGTGACACTTTCTTAGGATGTGTTTGGTTGAAGGTGTGGTATGAATGGGTTGGGACCGTGACAGTGTCTGAATCACATCTAACAAATGATTTGTAACAACAAAAGAGGGTCTAACCTTCTCTGCACATGCCAGAAACTTCCTCCCACTGTCCACAGAATCAAACTCAACTAGCTTCACGCATGGAGATTGATGGTGACAACGAGCAGATAGATCTTCAGCCACCCCGCTCCATTCGTTGCCACTGATGGTCCTAGGGAGCTACAAGAGCAAGAAATGACTCAAATCGACCGCCGGGTAAAAATCCTTCATTCCAAGTCATAGCCCGAGAGAGAGAAGAGAGGCATACCTGAGTGGTGAAGGAGTCGTCGCTCGAGGAGGAACCATTGGAGAGGTCTTTGAAGAAGACCATGGCGACCCCGGTGGTAAGATGCGAGACGGCGAGAGTGAGGAAGCGGCTATAGCTTAGCAAGGAAGGAAGGAAGGAGGAAATAGGGGAAATGTGACTTGTGGTCGGGGAGAAAGGGGGGGGGGGGAGGGGGGAAGGGGGGGGGGGGGTAGATCTTTTGGTGGTAGGCCAAAATTTTGAAGTGTGGAGGGAAACTTTGCGCGCGGTGCCGCCGGACCTTTCATTTTGAACGATTGTGTGCATCGCAAATGATTCTTCTGCTTTACGCGCATGTGATGAGTTTGATAATTCAAATTTTGTTGGAAATTTCCCAGGGTACGTCATTGCATAATTTAACATCGCTTGCTAATTTGGGCACACAAAAGAGCGTACATCAGATAGACCACACTGAATCGAGCAATTTTAGTAATTAAATAGAGCCAGTTGACCTAAACATTGCTCTAACAAAAGACCAGCATTAAAAACAAAGCCTAAGTACGCATAATTTTAACAAATCTGCTGCCGTGCCGGCCTATGCATCATCGGTGTGAGATGAGATGTCGATGACTTGTCCTGGCGACATACTGCAGTTGGTGGACTCCGCATCCCCCCTGCTGAAGTCGACCGCGTCCTCGTCCTCGTCCTCGTCTTTGGCACCACCCTCAAGGTTGTAGTACTCGTAGTAGTGGCTGCGCCAGAGCTCGCATTGGTACTCCACCACCGATTCCTCGACGGAAAGACTCTTCTCTACCTCGACCTCGTCCACGCGCAACTCCTCCTCCCGGCGCTCCTCGATCTCCACCGCCTCCTGCATCTCCAGCTCCTGCTCGACGACCTCATGAGGAAGCAGGTGCTCCATGGCCACCGCCGCCTTTTCAGATGTGGGTTGCATGCTGGAGTCCGAGGTGGCCTGGAATATCTTGGCGTGTGTGATAATCCCCAAGTGCAGGGAATCATCGTAGCAATTTCCAAAGGTGTAAGTGATAAGTATGGAGTGTCGAACCCACAAGGAGCTAAAGGTAAGATCAATATTCTCTCAAGCCCTATCTGCCACTGATACGACTCTACGTACACCGAACGTTTGTTGCCAACTAGCAACGAGAAATAAAACTATGTTGTGGGTATGAAGTGGATAACTTTGCATGATATCGGAGAGCTAAAATATGAAAGTAGGTGCTGTTATCATAAAGTTAGAATATATTACTAAATATTATAAAGAGCGAGTGTGGAATAATGGTGGATCGGTGTGCGGAATTGTCCTAGGCAATTGTTAACAAGACCGGTAATCACTATTGCAGTTTCATATGAGGGAGAGGCATAAGCTAACATACTTTCTCTTCTTGGATCATATGCACTTATGATTGGAACTCTAGCAAGCATCCGCAACTACTAAAGATCATTAAGGTAAAAGCCAACCATAGCATTAAAGTATCATGTCCCCTTTATTCCCATACGCCATGTCCCTCTTATCCGTGTTTGTGTTTCAGTCACTCACGCTACGCAGACAATAACAAAACCATGGACATATTGCAACACCCTACAGCGGGAATCCCTCACGCTTGCGCGACAAGGAGGGCACCATAGGACAACACCAAAGTAAAACATACAACTCATACCAATCTAGATCATCGATCAACCCATAGACAAAGGATATCTACTCAAAACATCATAGGATGGCAACACATCATTGGATCATAATATGTG